>NC_069501.1:350321488-350481488 GCF_027579735.1 Bombina bombina | reverse complement strand
TTACATTCCTATGTTTTTGACATAGAAAAAATATATATTTTTAATATTAACTATATATATAACTTATTTTTAACTTCTCAGAGAAGAGAGAGAAAGAGAGAGAGAGAGAGAGAGAGAGAGAGAGAGAGAGAGAGAGAGAGAGAGAAAGGGCCCACTCATCTAAAGTTTTCTGGGCTTGTGAGATTTTCTAAGAAATCTCTTCAGTACTATGAAGCCCCTGTCTTAATTGAGAATGGTATGTGTTGTAAAAGGGTGTTATCTGCTTTTATGAATGTGAAGGTGATGCATACATTACGATAGGACTAATTGAAATAAAATATGCAGTAAAGAATTGTATTGTTTAAACACATTAAAAATCATGATGAAAATGTTCTACTAAAATCTTATTTCATAGAAAAATTTAAATTCATATTTAAATGATGCAGGAAAAAACCTTTTTAGAGTACAAAATCAAAAGTATTAGAAAGATGTGAGTGCTACCTAAAATAATAAGAAAAATATTGATAAGTAAACATTATTCATGTCTGCATCTTATATCTTTTTACATTTTAAAGTTTACAAAGTAATATGACAAGCTTTATGGTCTCCTATCTACAAGTCAATCACTGTTATATTGGTGTTCTGCGCATATATTTATATACATATGTTACAATTTGATAATGCACAGCTGTTTCTAACTCTCAGCACACACACTAGATGACTTTTATTAAAGCATTTAAATAGCCACATGGTGGAACCATATGTGTTAACTGATATCTTCCACAGAGAATACATTATTATTATTTTTTTTTTTTTTAAAACGCGTTGGTTTCTAACAAATCTGGTAACACCAAAAGAAGCCAGATGTACAGTCACGAAACAGGAATTGACAGCTCAAGTGAATGGAGCATTTGAGTATTTAACACTTGCTTTAAAAGAAAAATCTCTGCTATAAAAATGTAACTAGAGATCTTTGCAAAAACACATGAGTATTCAGTGTTAATTTCACACTCCTCAGAGGCCATTATTAAAGTCTTACCTGTTCCATTACATACCTATCTCCAGTTTTGAGCTTTCATGTACATTACTGATTGATTTATTTATTTTACCCTATGTGATCTTCACAAATTCCTTTATTTCCCACAGGATTGCTGTACTTTATTAGGAATATCCCAAGTCAAATAACCTAGAGGACGATTTAAAGTAATTACAGACATATGTCAACAAATATCATCACCTAGCCTTTTTCCATTATTTTTTATTAGAAAGTATGTATATGTTAAAGGGAGTTTATTTCCAAATAAATACAAAAGAAATATTTTCAAAAACATTAAAGGGACCTGAAATAGTAATATAAAATGCTTAATTATATGTAGTAAAAAAGCTTTGGAATATACTTTTATAATTTGCTTTGCTTCCCTGCCCATCAAATTTAACTAATTGTGGGTTTTTCCATTCTTAGGAGTGTACACTATAGACCTTACCTTACTCTGATAACATATCTATTTTCTAAATACTTATAAGTTACAGCAAAACTCTGCAATTTTTTGCTAACAAAATAACAGTAGCTATTCCAATCTTCATCAGCAAATAGTCTGGACTGAATCATTCAAATAATACAAGTGAGGGAGTGATTCTAGTCATTGAAAAAACTATGGCCTAGATTTGGAGTTTGGCGGTAAAAGGGCTGTTAACGCTCCGCGGGCTTTTTTCTGGCCGCACCATAAAATTAACTCTGGTATCGAGAGTTCAAACAAATGCTGCGTTAGGCTCCAAAAAAGGAGCGTAGAGCATTTTTACCGCAAATACAACTCTCGATACCAGAGTTGCTTACGGACGCGGCCGGCCTCAAAAACGTGCTCGTGCACGATTCCCCCATAGGAAACAATGGGGCTGTTTGAGCTGAAAAAAAACCTAACACCTGCAAAAAAGCAGCGTTCAGCTCCTAACGCAGCCCCATTGTTTCCTATGGGGAAACACTTCCTACGTCTGCACCTAACACTCTAACATGTACCCCGAGTCTAAACACCCCTAACCTTACACTTATTAACCCCTAATCTGCCGCCCCCGCTATCGCTGACCCCTGCATATTTTTTTAAACCCCTAATCTGCCGCTCCGTAAACCGCCGCAACCTACGTTATCCTTATGTACCCCTAATCTGCTGCCCCTAACACCGCCGACCCCTATATTATATTTATTAACCCCTAACCTGCCCCCCACAACGTCGCCGACACCTGCCTACACTTATTAACCCCTAATCTGCCGAGCGGACCTGAGCGCTACTATAATAAAGTTATTAACCCCTAATCCGCCTCACTAACCCTATCATAAATAGTATTAACCCCTAATCTGCCCTCCCTAACATCGCCGACACCTAACTTCAATTATTAACCCCTAATCTTCCGATCGGAGCTCACCGCTATTCTAATAAATGTATTAACCCCTAAAGCTAAGTCTAACCCTAACACTAACACCCCCCTAAGTTAAATATAATATTTATCTAACGAAATAAATTAACTCTTATTAAATAAATTATTCCTATTTAAAGCTAAATACTTACCTGTAAAATAAATCCTAATATAGCTACAATATAAATTATAATTATATTATAGCTATTTTAGGATTAATATTTATTTTACAGGCAACTTGGTATTTATTTTAACTAGGTACAATAGCTATTAAATAGTTAAGAACTATTTAATAGTTACCTAGTTAAAATAATAACAAATTTACCTGTAAAATAAATCCTAGCCTAAGTTATAATTAAACCTAACACTACCCTATCAATAAAATAATTAAATAAACTACCTACAATTACCTACAATTAACCTAACACTACACTATCAATAAATTAATTAAACACAATTCCTACAAATAAATACAATTAAATAAACTAGCTAAAGTACAAAAAATAAAAAAGAACTAAGTTACAGAAAATAAAAAAATATTTACAAACATAAGAAAAATATTACAACAATTTTAAACTAATTACACCTACTCTAAGCCCCCTAATAAAATAACAAAGCCCCCCAAAATAAAAAATTCCCTACCCTATTCTAAATTAAAAAAGTTACAAGCTCTTTTACCTTACCAGCCCTGAACAGGGCCCTTTGCGGGGCATGCCCCAAGAATTTCAGCTCTTTTGCCTGTAAAAAAAACCATACAATACCCCCCCCCAACATTACAACCCACCACCCACATACCCCTAATCTAACCCAAACCCCCCTTAAATAAACCTAACACTAAGCCCCTGAAGATCTTCCTACCTTGTCTTCACCATCCAGGTATCACAGATCCGTCCTGGCTCCAAGATCTTCATCCAACCCAAGCGGGGGTTGGCGATCCATAATCCGGTCCAGAAGAGGCTCCAAAGTCTTCCTCCTATCCGGCAAGAAGAGGACATCCGGACCGGCAAACATCTTCTCCAAGCGGCATCTTCGATCTTCTTCCATCCGGAGCGAAGCGGCAGGATCCTGAAGACATCCAGCGCGGAACATCCATCCGGACCGACGACTGAACGACGAATGACTGTTCCTTTAAGGGACGTCATCCAAGATGGCGTCCCTCGAATTCCGATTGGCTGATAGGATTCTATCAGCCAATCGGAATTAAGGTAGGAATTTTCTGATTGGCTGATGGAATCAGCCAATCAGAATCTAGTTCAATCCGATTGGCCGATCCAATCAGCCAATCAGATTGAGCTCGCATTCTATTGGCTGATCGGAACAGCCAATAGAATGTGAGCTCAATTTGATTGGATGATTGGATCAGCCAATCGGATTGAACTTGATTCTGATTGGCTGATTCCATCAGCCAATCAGAAAATTCCTACCTTAATTCCGATTGGCTGATAGAATCCTATCAGCCAATCGGAATTCGAGGGACGCCATCTTGGATGACGTCCCTTAAAGGAACAGTCATTCGTCGTTCAGTCGTCGGTCCGGATGGATGTTCCGCGCTGGATGTCTTCAGGATCCTGCCGCTTCGCTCCGGATGGAAGAAGATCGAAGATGCCGCTTGGAGAAGATGTTTGCAGGTCCGGATGTCCTCTTCTTGCCGGATAGGAGGAAGACTTTGGAGCCTCTTCTGGACCGGATTATGGATCGCCAACCCCCGCTTGGGTTGGATGAAGATCTTGGAGCCAGGACGGATCGGTGATACCTGGATGGTGAAGACAAGGTAGGAAGATCTTCAGGGGCTTAGTGTTAGGTTTATTTAAGGGGGGTTTGGGTTAGATTAGGGGTATGTGGGTGGTGGGTTGTAATGTTGGGGGGGGTATTGTATGTTTTTTTTTACAGGCAAAAGAGCTGAAATTCTTGGGGCATGCCCCGCAAAGGGCCCTGTTCAGGGCTGGTAAGGTAAAAGAGCTTGTAACTTTTTTAATTTAGAATAGGGTAGGGAATTTTTTATTTTGGGGGGCTTTGTTATTTTATTAGGGGGCTTAGAGTAGGTGTAATTAGTTTAAAATTGTTGTAATATTTTTCTTATGTTTGTAAATATTTTTTTATTTTCTGTAACTTAGTTCTTTTTTATTTTTTGTACTTTAGCTAGTTTATTTAATTGTATTTATTTGTAGGAATTGTGTTTAATTAATTTATTGATAGTGTAGTGTTAGGTTAATTGTAGGTAATTGTAGGTAGTTTATTTAATTATTTTATTGATAGGGTAGTGTTAGGTTTAATTATAACTTAGGTTAGGATTTATTTTACAGGTAAATTTGTTATTATTTTAACTAGGTAACTATTAAATAGTTCTTAACTATTTAATAGCTATTGTACCTGGTTAAAATAAATACAAAGTTACCTGTAAAATAAATATTAATCCTAAAATAGCTATAATATAATTATAATTTATATTGTAGCTATATTAGGATTTATTTTACAGGTAAGTATTTAGCTTTAAATAGAAATAAGTTATTTAATAAGAGTTAATTTATTTCGTTAGATAAATATTATATTTAACTTAGGGGGGTGTTAGTGTTAGGGTTAGACTTAGCTTTAGGGGTTAATACATTTATTAGAATAGCGGTGAGCTCCGGTCGGCAGATTAGGGGTTAATAAGTGTAGGCAGGTGTCGGCGACGTTGAGGGGGGCAGATTAGGGGTTAATAAATATAATATAGGGGTCGGCGATGTTAGGGGCAGCAGATTAGGGGTACATAGGGATAACGTAGGTGGCGGCGATTTGCGGTCGGAAGATTAGGGGTTAATTATTTTAAGTAGCTGGCGGCGACGTTGTGGGGGGCAAGTTAGGGTTTAATAAATGTAATACAGGGGTCGGCGGGGTTAGGGGCAGCAGATTAGGGGTACATAAATATAACGTAGGTGGCGGTCGGCAGATTAGGGGTTAAAAATTTTAATCGAGCGGCGGCGGTGTGGGGGGACCTCGGTTTAGGGGTACATAGGTAGTTTATGGGTGTTAGTGTACTTTAGGGTACAGTAGTTAAGAGCTTTATGAACCGGCGTTAGCCAGAAAGCTCTTAGCTCCTGCTATTTTCAGGCGGCTGGAATCTTGTCGTTAGAGCTCTAACGCTCACTTCAGAAACGACTCTAAATACCAGCATTAGAAAGATCCCATTGAAAAGATAGGCTACGCAAATGGCGTAGGGGGATCTGCGGTATGGAAAAGTCGCGGCTGTAAAGTGAGCGTTAGACCCTTTAATCACTGACTCCAAATACCAGCGGGCGGCCAAAACCAGCGTTAGGAGCCTCTAACGCTGGTTTTGACGGCTACCGCCGAACTCCAAATCTAGGCCTAATGCAGCACAGAAAGTTTGCACACTGTGCTGGTATGTTAATTTATTGCAAGATTACAGAAAAGTCTTTTAATTAAAAGGTTTGCCTTTAAGAAAACTGATTCTGCATTGTACACTATCTATTTTGTTATACAAAGTTTTCTGAAGTATATACCATATCATTTAAGGGCATCATGGTTTAATGTGTTGTATTGTGCATTTGGTTTGGTTACTGTCCAAAAGTGTATAACATTAACACATCATGTCATAAAATAGAATGTGCAGCTACACAACAGCATACTGATATTAATAAAGTATTTGAAAAGAGATATATCATTTTTCATCCTCATGCACAGTAGTGAATTTTTGCTGTATCGTTGCATCTGTTCTTGTAGATCATTGCATTTTTATAGGGTATATACTCACTTTTATATATTGTGATTCTTTTTTTTGTTGTATTGCAAGAATTGATTTGTTTCATAATTTGTTATTTGGTGATGCTGAAAGTGATTGTATTTTTTTGCTGTTCTAATGTTTTAATTGTCTAACATAAATGCTATTATATAAAAACGGCAATGAAAGTATTGCATTCTGTTTGAAATGTATTTGAATAAAATAATAGTTTTTTCCCCCCATTATTTTTATTTGTATTTTATTTATAGAGTTCATTTGTAAAGTAAATTACTAATGATTATACATATATACATGTATATTTATATACTGTGTGTGTGTGTGTATATATATATATATATATATATATATATATATATATATATATATATATATACAGTATCTCACAAAAGTAAGTACACCCCTCACATTTTTGTAAATATTTTTTTATATCTTTTCATGTGACAAAACTGAAGAAATGACACTTTGCTACAATGTAAAGTAGTGCGTGTACAGCCTGTTTAACAGTGTAAATTTGCTGTCCCCTTAAAATAACTCAACACATAGCCATAATTAGCCATTTTCCCTCCCCGGTGTCATTTTACTCGTTAGTGTTACAAGATCTCAGGTGTAAATGGGGAGCAGGTGAGTTTAATTTAGTGTTATCACTCTCACACTCTCTCACACTAGTCACTGGAAGTTCATGGCAAAGAACTCTCTGAGGATTTGAAAAAAAGAATTCTTGCTCTACATAAAGATGGCCTAGGCTATAAGAAGATTGTCAAGACCCTGAAACTGAGCTGCAGCACAGTGGGCAAGAACATACAGTGGTTTCACAGGACAGGTTCCACTCAGAACAGGCCTCACCATGGTCGACCAAAGATGTTGAGTGCACGTGCTCAGCATCATATCCAGAGGATGTCTTTGGGTAATAGAAGTATGAGTGCTGCCAGCATTGCTACAGAGGTTGAAGGGGTGGGGGGTCTGCCTGTCAGTGCTCAGACCATACGCCGTACACTGCATCAAATTGGTCTGCATGGCTGTCATCCCAGAAGGAAGCCTCTTTTAAAGATGATGCACAAGAAAGCCTGCAAACAGTTTGCTGAAGACAAGCAGACTAAGGACATGGATTACTGTAACCATGTCCTGTGGTCTGATGAGACCAAGATAAACTTATTCAGTTCAGATGGTGTCAAACCTGTGTGACGGAAACCAGGTGAGGAATATAAAGACAAGTGTGTCTTGCCTAGAGTCAAGCATGGTGGTGGGAGTATCATGGTCTGGGCCTGCATGAGTGCTGCCGGCATTGGGGAACTACAGTTCATTGAGGGAACCATGAATGCCAACATGTACTGTGACATACTGAAGCAGAGCATGATCCCCTCCCTGTGGAGACTGGGCCCCAAACACACCTCCAAGACGACCACTGCCTTGCTAAAGAAGAGTGTAAAGGTGATGGACTGGCCAAGCATGTCTTCAGACCTAAACATTATTGAGCATCTGTTGGGCATCCTCAAATGGAAGGTGGGGAAGCGCAAGGTCTCTAACATCCACCAGCTCTGTGATGTTGTCATGGTGGAGTGGAAGAGGACTCCAGTGACAACTTGTGAAGCTCTGGTGAACTCCATGCCCAAGAGGGTTAAGGCAGTGCTTGAAAATAATGGTGGCCACACAAAATATTGACACTTTGGGCCCAATTAGGACATTTCCACTTAGGGGTGTACTCACTTTTGTTGCCAATGGTTTAGACATTAATTGCTGTGTGTTGAGTTATTTTAATGGGACAGCAAATTTACACTGCTATACAGACTGTACACTCACTACTTTACATTGTAGCAAAGTGTAATTTCTTCAGTTTTGTCACATGAAAAGATATAATAATTTATTTACAAAAATGTGAGGGGTGTACTAACTTTTGTGAGATACTGTATGTGTATATATATATATATATATATATACACACACACACACACACACGCACACACACACAACACACACACTTGTGCAGGCTTATTATGTTGCAAAATTGTGGGTTGTGTTAACTGGATGCAAGAGAATATATACATATTTGTAATCTTTGCATTCGGGAAGCATATAGTACTCCTATTTATGTTTATTTTGCATGCCTACACAATTTATTGAAAATCAGAAAAAAGATTACCTTTTCTCAATAAAATGATAGAAAACAATTGTTTAAAGCCATTTCTTGAAAAAAAAGATTTCTTTGGGTGAATGCCTTTTCAGGAATTTTAAGATGTTTAATTTTGGGAAATATATACATTCCCGGTGGTTAAACAGAATTGATGGGAAAATCTACCCCTGAGAACTAAATGAAGGCATTTATTTGAATTGTTTAAGAAAACATTTATTTTTTTAAATCTAGTTCTCAAAACCAAAATCCAAAAGAAACAGAAGCAGAAAATAACTATAAAAAACTAATAATAGAATATTAATATAAAATTATAAATGAAACTATCTTACAAGGAAGGAAGCCAGTTTATTAATTAAAGAGACTGCACATGAATACTTAAAGGGACATGAAACCCAAAAAAATGTCTTTCATGATTCAGATAGAGAATTAAATTTTAAACAACTTTTTAATTTACTTCTATTATCTAATCTGTTTCATTCTCTTGGTATCATTTGTTGAAGGAGCAGCAATGCACTACTAGTTTGTACTACTACTACTACTATGTTTCTTTCATTATTCAGACAGAACATGTTTTATTATCTAAATTGCTTCATTCTCTTGGTATTCTTAGTTGGAAAAGCATATCTAGGTAGGATCAGGAGCGGCATTGCATTGCTGGGAGCTAGCTGCTGATTGGTGGCTGCACAAATATGCCTCTTTCATTGGTTCACCAGATGTCTTCAGATAGCTCACAGTAGTGCATAGCCTCTCCTTCAAAAAAGTATACCAAGAGAATGAAGCAAATTGGATAAAATAAGTAAATTGGAAAGTTGTTTGAAATCACATGCTCTATTTGAATCATGGAAAATAAGAAAAAGAATAATGTTGGGTTTCATGTCACTTTAAAGCAATAGTAACAAATATCAAGCCTATGGCATGGGAATGGTTAAATATTCAAATTACATTTTAACTGGAATACAGAAAGATTCCATTTTATGTATTGTATAGTTTTATCCATTCCTTTGCAATGAAGTCAGCATAAACTATGATATTTTTAGAATTAATGATCCTCTGTTATTATTGTTGGCAAGAGAGTGGAACATGGCTTTGATAAGAAGTTCTCTTATTCCATAAAAGTGTTTTTTGCAATAATTAAAATATGCTGCACGACATTACAAATAGTAATAATTTTCAATTTGTTGCTCTGTCAAATTTCATATGTTCCATTAATGGGTTTTTTTTCAATAACAGGATCTTTTCAACTTTGAAAGTTTAGAAAAATTTGCGAATTCAAGGCATTCAAGTACAAATTATATCAGAATTGTTTTAAATAGAAACTATATTTTTATATGCACATAAATATTTAAAAGTGTAAAATATATTTTTGTATTAAAAAAAGAAGATAATAAATAAAAAAATTGATGTTTTGGGACATTAAACATCCCTTGCTTGCTTAAAAAATCATACTTCTTCCATGTTCCTTAAATTTATATATATATATAATGTGTTGATATAATATTAGCTAATTATTGTGTGTGTGTGTGTGAGTAAATATCTATCTATAAACAGGAAAACTCCAGGGAAGACATTTGCTCTCTCTTGCACCCACTCCGGAAACTCCTCATTACTTATTACTGCTGTTAAAGGGACAGTCTACACCAAAATTGTTATTGTTTAAAAAGATAAATAACACATTTACTACACATCTACCAGCTTTCCACAACCAACATTGTTATATTAATATACTTTATAACATTTAAACCTCTAAATTTCCTTTCCCCATTTACCTTTCTCTTTGACCTGGTTAGAGTAATGTACATGTAAAAATACATGTGAACAGTTATAGATGAATATAATTATATATAATAATTGTTTATATGTTTTATTTGGTTATTTTTTTAGTTTATAATTGCATTATTGTCTTATGTATTTAGGGGAGAATGGGTTAATGACCAAAAGTTCCAGTGATGATGATTTGCAATTGGTAACCCATGTGTGACCAGTGAACAAGAGCTAGGATTAGCCCGAAACATGTATGGCTAGCTCCTTACACACCTATATACTGGATTTGTTCCTTTGTAATTGATGTATTTTTTAATAAAGTTTTGTTTTTACTTTATTGTATGTCCTGGGACTACTCCTTTATGTTCGAGTATTATAGTTGCTCTACAAACAAGAGAGGATGTGTGTGGAGGTTAAGGTTGCTATGAGAGAGATTGGGGTGCTAAGCACTCCTAGCATACCTCAATTCTAAATGAAGAAATAAAAAATAAGAATCAACATATTGCATGTTTCTGTATAACAGGTGTAAATAAAAAGCTCAAATAAAATTAGGGTTCTCAAGCTGATTTTGAAACATTTTGCCATTTGTTGAAGAGTACAGGTAGCCCTCAGTTTATGCCAGGGTTCCTTTCCTGAAGGAAAATGAAGATCTAAATATAGCCACCAATCAGCAAGTGCTACCCAGGTTCTGAACCAAAAATTGTCCAGCTCCTAAACTTAAATTCTCGCTTTTTGCAAATAAAGATACAAACAGAACAAAGAAAAATTGTTAATAGGATTAAATTATAAAGTTGCTTAAAATTGCATGCTTTATCTGAATCATGAAAGTTTTAATTTTGACTAGACTATCCCTTTAAACTACTCACATGTGCTGTACACAGTATTAAAGTGCTGTTCTATAAATACAGGTGGGAAAAACTATTTTGTTTATAGCTAAGAAGCGCATGAAACAACTTCCTCAATAGTGGTCATATGATCACTTGGAACAGGCGCTATTGTGAAATGGTGCACATTGGTTAGTATTGTAAAATGAGGGCTACCTGTATATACTGTAATTTATGGCACTGTGCTGCTGTTTTGTGAAAGTATTCAGAGTATTGGGCAGCTATTCAATTGGAGAGCTCTTATTTGCTCAATCTGTTTTCAGAATCCTCTTCATTTTTCACATTGCATTATCCTCAAAGGTACTGACGCCACTAAGTAAAAGCAGCATGCGTTGGCCTTCCAGCTTATTTTCATAAACCATAATGATAGATCTCCTGCATATGCTAAAGAGATTCAGGAATGACCAAGAAATAACGTTGTATTAAATAAGAATGTCATAACTCTCACAGCAATACTTCTTAAGTGATTTTACTGGAATAATGTAGATTTCTGGATGGGTAGAGAAGTTATCCTTGTTCCACTAAGAAATAATAGGCAGGTTAAATTAGGCAACTGTATCAGGGAATGGTAAAATTGTAGCCTATTTATTGTCTTAGCAACTTTGTCTTTTTTAATGTATTTGAAGGCTACATTATTTTTGGTTGCATACACCCATCTGTTATAGTCCTTTTAATGCATTTACATTTTGCTAAAGATATTTAGCTTGAAATAATTGTGACTTTAGTACAATAGAACAGTGTCCCTGCCAAACTACTGCTTGTCTTGTTCCAAAATAAATATGTTGTACTAAAGGAATTTTTTAGCAAATAAAAGGTTATTTTAAAACAATTTATCAAGGACACATCATTGTTTGATAGGTAAGAAAATTAAATTATTCTTCCATCTGGTGTGGGTTGTGGAATGCAGAGTTTGCTGCTGTATTCTTTAATGCTGTTAGGGAATACAAATATGCCCATTGACTGCAGTGGGTTATACATTTTAAAGGGACATTCCAGTTAAAATTGAAATGCATATAGATGATATACATAATTGAATAGAAACATATTTGCAATTTACATATATTGGCAAAATTGCTTTGTAGTAAAAGTTATCACTGTTTTAGTGTTAGCATTTTTCTCTGCATGAGCATGTGAAGCGTAGCTAGATATTGTCAGTGCACCAGCATTTTAAATATGGCAGCTGCTCAGAGCACCAGTAGGGGCTTGTATTATATTAGCAATCAACACATTTATTCATTACTATATGATATAAGCAACTTAGGCTGTCAGAGCAAGGTTTGTGTTTAAAATGCATGTATATTGCAAAAATGCTTCTATTCAAGGGTGAAATGCACCTGTGTCCATTCCAATTCTGGCTGGAATGTCCCTTTAAAGGAGCAAGTTGGATTATTATAGAACTGTGTTCCATAAAACCCTTATATTCATTTTATTGTGATACGGCTATTCCTAATTAATACAAATAGCTCCTCTTTTTGGCAAATTTGCTAAGAAAGGTACAGCTGTAGTTTTCATGTGTTTATCATTTTAAGAGGGCATTGCCCTTATTTTTGAGCATTTCTAGGTGTTCATAACGGTATTGATGGAGCAAAAATATAAAATGCCCCAAGCAAAATAATATCAGTGTCTTATTGTATATATGTCATTTTAAAATGGTGGTTCATTGGCTTCAGAAAAGCGACTCAAGTGGGTGCTTATGCTTTTAATTAATAGGGAGTAAAATTCCAGCAGGGGGTGCAATTATAATATTTTTTTTTGCTATGCAACTTTTTAACTTTTGACTTTTAATGTGAGCGCAAGAATAAGAGCGCTATTGATTTAACTTGAGTGGTGTTAGCGATCAATAGCACTATCTTCATTAGTCTATGTTGTGGGTAAAAGTTTATATTGTTAATATACTGAATTCTTACTTTGCTTCATGTTAATACAATATGTTTGCTCTGATTTTATTTTCTTAGCTCTATAGATGAAAATATAAATGATGCTATAAGTTTTCGGTTTGATTATACTTTAACGTTTGATATTAGTTACATTTCAATTATATGTTTAGTTTTAAAAATACAGGGTAGGTATTAAGTTTTTTTTACATTATGTAGTGCCTGTGCGTCATATCATTAAATTATATATAAGGAGTTTTTGTACACTTAAATAAAATATTTTTATATGTACCAAGAATACTTGTTGTAATTTTAAAAGAGAACATTAGTATAAAAAAGTAAAAGGATATTTCCTATAAATATATATATATATATATATATATATATATATATATATATATATATAATATCAGTAGTACAAAGACACTATAACTCTATAACTTCGCTCAAACACTACGTTATTAAATATATATATATATATATAAACGGCAGGCGGGAGAGAAATAGTCAAAAACACACTCAAAAAGTATAAAGCATCTGTCACATAACTCCGGTGTATGGTGGAATAGATACTTTGTCTTTTATCAGTCAGCCCTGTTCAGGGCTCCTACCTTGAAGCAGTGGGGTGTAACGGATCCTTGCCTTTCTCTGTACACGGACCGGGCTTACCTCCCCAGAGTCCAGATGATCACCGGCCCCTCGAGAACAGCTTGGCTCCACCTCCAGGCTCCTTCCCCTATTAGCCGATATGGTAGACCTTTGGCTGAAAACAATCCTCCTGTTGATGGTGTTCCTGTGACCTCTGATGCGCTTCTTTTGATGTGCTGTATTTTCCAAATGAACCAACTCTCATAAAATTGCCTGCTCGTCTGACCGCTATGCACCAAAAAGAATATATACAAGCCCAAATTTCAATGAAAAAAAACGCCAGGTGTATGAGGATACAAAGCGCACTTAATAAAAAATCCAGCTGGATTCTTCATTGTATTTTTTTGATTAAGTGCGCTATATAAATATAACAACAATTAAAATTTGGGGAGGCGAAAAGTGAGTTTAAAATCCTACACTAAAAATAGTGGAAAATAACTCATTGTGTAACCCATTTACAAATCTAAACAAGTCAGAAGACTTGCTTTTCCCACAGAAACTCTCTGAATTAATTGTTCCCTATGCAGCAAAGGACTCTGGGTAAGCTTTGCAAATGAGGTTCATAATGCCTCACTTTTTTAGATTTAGTCTGCTTTTTAAGGCCAACTTCCCTTTACGCCATAGCATCGCTGTATTACACAGTGTTTAAGCTTAGCTAGGGTTAGTACAATAAGTCAGACCAATCCCAGGACAGCTGTTTCATGGTTTTTGCCACTCATCAGCTGGGAGTAGGTTGAATCACTGCTGGGTAAAGTTAATATTACCCAGCAGTGATTCAACCTACTCCCAGCTGATGATTGGCAAAAACCATGACACAGCTGTCCTGTGATTGGTCTGAATCACTGTAATAACCCTAGCTAAGCTTAAAAGCTGTGTAATACGGCAATGCTATGGTGTAAAGGGAAGTCTGCTTTAAAAAGCAGGCTAAAAGTAAAAAAGTGAGTCATTGTGAACCTCATTTGCATATGTTACCCAGAGTCCTTTGCTGCATTGGAAAAAATGTATTCAGAGAGTTTCTGTGTGAAAACCAAGTGTTCTGACTTGTCTAGATTTGTAAATGGGTTACACAATGAGTTATTTTCCATATATTCACACACACACGCACGCACACACACACACACACACACACACACACATATATATATATATATATATAATTTCAAATATATAACATTTTCCTGTATGTGAATAACATTGGAATATGAATTATTAATAACTCCTCTTGGGTATAGCACTGTGGGTTTAATATGGTGTCAGGTTAGTGTGGGAGCAAAGTATTAGGTTTTTTTCTTCTGCAATCTCCTTGAAGTCTATGGGGAGAATAAGTTAGCATGGTTGCGATATCCAAAGTCTTTTAGTTAGCACAAGTCAGGTTTTGCTTGCACACAAAAGATTGACTTTCAACTTAAAGAACTGCACGCTCAGAAACTTTATTTCTATCTATCGCTCGAGTGACTATATAGTGTGCCACCTGTAATCAGGCCCTCTGTTAATGTTTTCTTCTGTTGTATTCTTTACCATCTTTATTAGTATTTGAATTCTTTAGTAACACATTGCCACCTGTGCATCTGAGCACATAATTCCTGAGAGAGACTCTTTATGTACTTTGTGTAACTATGTATAACGTTTCTGTTTTTCAAAGGATTATATGCCATACTCCTGTATTATATAGAAACAGTTATTCATTTATTTTCTTAATGCTTTCCAGATTTCTAATGAATATTATTATTAAATGGAAAAGATTATACCACCATGTAACATATGTGTATTATACATTTTCTAATAGGTTTACACATCTTTTTGTCGGTAATTTACAACATTATAATTTATATTTTTTTTGTTAATCTAATATATATCAGATATGTGTACATATATATGTGTGTGTGTGTGTATGTGTTCTTTTAATATTTAATATATAAAAGAAAATATGTTAAATCAAAGTAAACATAAAAAAGATACAGAATGTGTTAACCCCTTAATGACTGGACTTATATGTCTACATCGGAACAGAGTTCAGATGTAAACAAATAAGTTAAAAATTTAATTCACGTGATCGCTCATGCAAATGCGAATGCGTGATTTTAATGACGGGATAGTGTCTGGGAGGAGTGCCTGTGACGATAGGCACGCCCTCCAGCCCGCCATCCCATTCGGGAATTGCCTTTGGCTTTAGTACAGTCAAAAGGCTAGGACGTTCTATGGGCATTAAAACCCAGTGCGGTGAGGATGGCATAGAACATCCTAAGGGCGTTAAGGGGTAAAAAAAAACAGGACAGAACTTGTTTTCTTGCGAATATATACCTTAAAAATTTCATTGTAGCTACAGACAGTATTGCAGATAAATTTTATGTAAAAGCTCCCTTTTCCACTCCTTGCTCTACTGAGCAGGTCTGTTTTTTCTACAGCGCATCACGGCAACACTGTCTAGTCAGTGTGCCCGGTTCGCGCCATTAAAATGAATGTACCTCACTCCTGCTACTAGACCAGACTAGATAGTGTTCCCGCAATGCGCTGTGGAAAAACCAGACCCACTCAGTAGAGCAAGGAGCAGCGTTCTGGAAAAGGGAGCTTTTACATAAAATGTATCTGCAATACTTTAATGTATAAAGCTGCCGGTAAGCTAATTTTATATAATTCTGCACTATGTGCAGAATTATATAAGATTAGTTTGTAAGTTTACTGTCCCTTTAACTCAGAGCATATTGCTATTAATGAATTAAAAGATACCTTATGCTGTGCTGCTGTTAAAAAGGTGGTGGCACTGTACAATGCATGATGGGTATTAGAGTGCAGAACTGCAAAATACTGTGAGGGAAATAGTGAACAACAAATTCAAGATTTCTATGTAACTCACAGAATTCTGTGCTTCTTCCGCTATAACTGAGCTACATTCAAGGGAATTAAAAGAAAAAAAAAAAATACATTCAATTTTTTTCTGCAGTTTGTACTCCAGGTGGTGGAAGGAACTCCAGAGAGTGCAGATGTCCCTTCTTGCCCCCTTGTATACACCCATGCAATCATTTTCAGTAGTAGTACATACTTTGGATAGCCTTTAGGAACACGTGGTATTCTTACAAAGTAATGAGTACTACTGTAAATTATAATGGTAGCATTAGTCAGAAAATCAGAATATTAAAAAAAATGGACAATCATTATCGGTAGTAGTACATACTTTAAATTGCAATTAGGGAGGGATGGTATTTGTACATACGTAGTTTTTACCACCTCTTCTGATATGACATTTAAGGTAATGACTATTACTGTAAATATGGTAGCATTAATCAAAAAATCTGAATATTTAAAAAAAAAAAAAAATTGGCAGTAATTTTCCTTAGCAGTACATACCTTTGCATTGCCTTTAAGAAGAGGTGGTACTTATATATAAGCTGTTTTACCACCTTTTTTGGTAATCAATTAAAAGTAATGACTACTTCTGTAAAGTAGTAGTACATATTTTGAATTGTCTTCTGAAAGAGGTGGTATTTGTGAATAATTTGTTTCTGCTTTTTTTCTTTTCATCATGTCACATGATTTTTGGAGCAAAACTCATCTGCTGAGCATAGCCAACAAACTGATTGGAGCTAGAGTCTCCTAGCAACCATTTAGAAAGGGGAAGCTTCTCTTTTTCCTTCTTGTAGAAAATACAGCCCCCTTGGGAGGCTGTGAGAGGGATTAATGGACCCTGCACAAATAAAGTTAAAAATAAATAAAATAAAAGGTAAAATCCATTTAAAGTCGTGAATAATACTTATTGCAGTGATTTATATTGCATATAAACCCCTGCTTAGTACTTTTTTATTACAACAATGAAATGTTTTATATCCCTTTAATTGCTTTTAATTGGGCCTAAAGTTTCCTGTATTATTCAAGGGACAGTATACACTAATTTTCATATAACTGCATGTAATAGACAGTACTATAAATAATAATATGCGCAGATACTGATATAAAAATCCAGTATAAAACCGTTTAAAAACTTAGAAGCTTCCAGTTTAGCTCTATATAAAAAGGTTACTGGAACACCCACTGCAAGTGGGAAATATCAGACACTCCCCCCTCCCCCTATCTTTGCATATGAAAAGACCCTTTACACAAACAGACGCAAGCTGGAGTAGGTATACGTCGGTATTCTCCTAAAACTTTGGGGCTTGGTTAGGAGTCTGAAAATCAGACCAATGTTATTTAAAAATAAGCAAAACTATACATTTAAAAAAAAACAAAAAAAACTTTATGGGCTATATAAATTGATCATCTACAAAACATTTATGCAAAGAAAAAATGAGTGTATAATGTCCCTTTAAAGTGTCAGTAAACCTAAAAATAATGTTATATAATTCTGCACATAGTGCAGAATTATATAACATTATTTTAGTGCTATAGTTATAAAAGCCTTTTTTCCCTTTTAATATTTTAAAAATATGGCGCTTTTACAGACCCGCTCTCTGCTGAGCGGGTCTGTTTTTTTTACTCAGCGCATCGGGCCAGCTGTATAGTCACAGCCCGGCCCGACAGCGCCATAACATTAAGTGAAGCTCGCTCCTGCTGTACTTAGTCTTATGGCGCGGTCGGGCAGGGCTGTGACTATACAGCTGGCCCGATGCGCTGAGTAAAGAAAACAGACCCGCTCAGCAGAGACAAGAGAGCGGGTCTGTAAAAGCGCCATATTTTTAAAATATTAAAAGGGAAAAAAGGCTTTTATAACTATAGCACTAAAACAATGTTATATAATTCTGCACTATGTGCAGAATTATATAACATTATTTTTTAGGTTTACTGTCCCTTTAAGTCACAAAGTGACAATAACAATTTTGTAAAGCTTATAACATATTTTTGTCTTGTGTTGCTCTTCTAGAAAATGGGTAAGTCACATCTGTCTCTGGTATTTCCTACTGCCCTTTATATGCAAATTTGTATGCATGACACTTTCATGTCCTGTTAAAGGGACAGTAAGCAAACAGCTTCAGATTTTTATAAAAAAAAGTGTTTAGTAATGCAGGCATCCCAACTCTCCCTGAAGTTCAGGGAGTCTCCCTGATTGTAATAGCGGCTCCCTGATGCCAGAAAATGGAGTGCAATCTCCCTGAAACTCCAAGTACCATGATCCAATGTGGCCCAAATCCGGAAAAGTGTTTCTTTAAGGAATGCCTTTAGTTGCTGGGATGTTATAGAACCCTCAAAGCATGCATCAGTAACCAAAAAGCCCACACTTATTCTAATAAAATAAAACACAAATACTACCTTAGTTACTGCACATAATTAAACTTCTTATTCTAAAATATTTAAGCATTCAACAAGCGTACGATCACTGGAAAATAGGTTTGTTGTATGTGGTTGTGCAATAAAGCTACTTTTTTAAATGTGCCTTTAGTGGGAAGCTACTGATAAGTAGTAGCTAATGATAAGTCTGTATCTTACTTAGGGTTTCAAGGTGTCAAATATATAACTGGGAGGGGGGTGGCGGCGCAGTAGCGGGTGAAGCCACCTCCCTGAAATTAGTTTTTGCAGGTTGGGATGTCTGGTAATGCACAATGAAACAACTTTGCAATAAACTTTCATTATTTATGTTGTCCTCCTTCCATGTAACTTAGCTCTGAAAAATGTGAAAATTTTTATTCTCAGAACTTGAAATTCCCCCAGCTGACTTCTGAAGGCTAAACCTGCTACATACAGTATATATCTCTAATTGGCTTTATAAGATAACATCTGCAAAAAAATGCACTTTATACTAACTTTATGATCGTGGCTAGTCTTGTGGTCTGTGGATTAAAGGCCAGATTGTTTGCTCCAAGTAAGGCAAATGTTAGGTGGAGTTGGTTATTGAAAAATAATTACAGTAAAAAGGATGTTTATTTTAAAAACGTTAAAACTTTGCTATGTTGTTATATAGCAGTTGTTATATAGCAGCACAACAGAAATATCTTGTAATTACAATGTGATTGCTGTCCCTTTAAGCCAGTGAAATTATTGTTCTAAGCCTTAAGTTATTTTGGTTATTGCCAGCATTATAAAAAGGGTCGTGTAGAAAAGGATGTTATGAATCAAAATCAAATGAGAGTCATATACTAAACAGGAAGAAAAAGCTGAACAATATCTAAGGATTTATCAAAATATATTACAGACAGCTGAAAGTTTCTATAAAATTTGATCTTTTTTGTGTAGGTTGATAGAACGGACATTACACTTAAAAACACTGTTAAAGGAATAAACCTTACTGATATACAATGCCTGATGGGGTGCCTTCTTAAATATGCACTCAATGACTATATCATTGATTCTACAGAAATATGGATATAGTTGCAAGCTCCAAGACCAACATTTGAACATACCTTAGCCTTGTCAAAAGACTCTAAGATGCAATGTAAGGTTTTGATTAAGTACAGCACAAATCTAAGCTGTATAAGCACGATTTACGCATTTTGATGTAATGAGCACTTTTGTTTATTGACCACCTGTAATTTACAGCTGTCTTATTCTGTTTAATAAAGCTTGTTGAGAAAAAAAAAACACAGTTAAAGAGACACTGAACCCAAATTTTTTATTTCGTGATTCAGATAGAGCATGCAATTTTAGCAACTTTCTAATTTACACCTATTATCAATTTTTCTTCGTTCTCTTGCTTTCTTTATTTGAAAAAGAAGGCATCTAAGCTATTTGTTTGGTTCAGAACCATGGAAAGAAATTGTTTATTGGTGGGTAAATTTATCCACCAATCAGCAAGAACAACACAGTTTGTTCACCAAAAATGGGCCGGCATCTAAACTTACACTCTTGCATTTCAAATAAAGATACCAAGAAAATGAAGACAATTTCATAATAGGAGTCAATTAGAAAGTTGCTTAAATGCATGCTTTATCTGAATCACAAAAGAAAAAAATTGGGTTCAGTGTCCCTTTACAAAGTAGAATATCATCCTACATAATAAAAGGCCAAGTATGTTTGTCTGACGCAGCCATGCGCAGTAGAGACTGTGCAAGACAAACATACCTGGTCTTAACCCCTTAATGACCAGTGTCAATGTGAATAGAGACTGGTCGTTAAGCCCTTAAGGACCTAACCTCTCTCTGCCACAATCTCGCTAAAAGTCATGAGATCGCGCTATTTCTGCATGCCCAGAGTGGGGCAGTGCAGAAATAGTCTCTGCGTTGGGCAGCTGTGGTGCCGATCGTTGGTGACGTGGGAGGGTTAGGAGGGAGGCGGATGGGCGGCCCATCGTTGAAAGGGGTGGGAAGGACGGGAACAGGTGGAACCGCTACAATACAGAAAAAAATGTATGCTAAGAGCGGCAGGGAGATGGAAGGAGGGAGGGGGGAGGAGAAGGTACAGAGGGATCCTAGAGTGGAGGGACAGAATAAAGGCTAGAGAAAGGATCTTGGAGGGAGATATACACTAGTAATCAATAAATGCATAATAAATAGACAATGCAAAATCAATTAGGGGCTGATGATCTAAAAGTCTCTGGGCTGGTGAGATTATTAAAGAATGCTCACCAGTTCTTCTATTTCCCTTGTGCAATAATCTAAAGACACATTTTATCCTGAAAACAGGATGTCTCGTTAAGGGGGCGTATACTGCTTTTCGTATGGGAAGGAGATGTATACATTACAATAGTGCACAATGAAAACCGTAGTTTAAAAATCATAAAAATCAAATTATTGAACTATTCACAATAATACTCTGAATTTTTTTTATTGTTAACATGCATGAGAAATTATAACAGAATTGTTCACCAAAAAAATTGTATTTTATCAAAAATGTAATAAAAAAAAAATTAAATATGCAGAGTGCAAATTGTAATATAAAGGGATACTAAACCCAATTTTTTTATTTCATGATTCAGGTAGATCATGCAATTTAAGCAACCTTCTAATTTACTCCTATTATCAATCTTTTTTTGAAAAATCAGGAATGAAAGCTTAAGAGCCAGCTCTTCTTTGGTTCAGCACTTGGGTAGTGCTTGCTGATTGGTGGCTAAATGCAGCCACCAATTAGCAAGCACTACCCAGGGTGGTCCTTTAAGATAAAGGTACATAACATTGCATAGGAAGTGAAAGAATGGATACACAAATAAAGTTTAGTGAAGTCAAGGACCATTTGCAGAACCCTGGGCAAGACAAAAGACAAATTTGCAGGACCCTACAGCCCAGCGCACTTATTCCCCTCCCCGTGTATGAACTATATAAAAAAATAACAGTATATATTACAGTATATATTACATCTCCTGA
This sequence comes from Bombina bombina, assembly GCF_027579735.1. Lineage (NCBI taxonomy): Eukaryota > Metazoa > Chordata > Amphibia > Anura > Bombinatoridae > Bombina > Bombina bombina. The sequence continues at coordinate 350,459,844 of NC_069501.1, read as the reverse complement.
TACCATATAAACTTCTTGATAAACTAAATACAGGATATACATTGCACGTTCTTCTACCTTCTCCCCTGAAAATGCGAGGCCCCCCAATACGCTGGACCCTGGGCGGGTGCCCCTCTAACCCTTCCCAAAGGGGAAGCCTGAATAAAGTCATGTTAGACTACAGCAGTCCTCCCAACTATCCCGATTTGAGAGTTACAGTCCTTAACTCTGAGCTCGGTCTCCGCAGTCCTTCTGTGGCAGCCATATCTGCTGATTTGAAGATTTTACCTTAGCCTTGCTCACTGATCACCCATACATGAATCTCACAGATATAACCACTATATAACTATGACATTGTCCCCTCCCACTGTGGCCACTTCCACAAAACTGCGACAGGCCATCCTCAATCTCATGGGCCCTAGATATTAAGCCATAAATGTTGGAAGGCATGCTACAGAAAGAGGATAGAAATGCGTAAAAATATAAAAGAAAGGAGACAAACTTATTTTTTTTCAGGGAGATGGAAAATGTTTTGACATATGTGAATAAATTGTAGAAAATAATTCATTAAGACACAGAGACTTTTGTGTATTAAAGGGATATTCCGGTCAAAATTTAAATGCACATAGATGAATTACATCTTGAATAGAAAAGAAACATATAATGAATAGAAACATATTTGCAATTTATATATTTGCAATATATATTATACATATATCTATACTATAATCGTGTTTGTAATGCGTCCGTCGGTGTCGCCAGTTTTGCAAGCATCCTCAAAGGAATGTTGGCTGCGTACGCAGCCAAAATAATCCACCTGGATGCAGCGAAGCTCTGGAAGCAGCGTAGGCAAACCCGAAGCCTTAAAAAAAAAAAACGCAACCACCCGCAAGAAATAAATAAAAGACACATAACCGCCCGCACGAAGTATAACAAAAAAAAACCTAACCTCCTGCACAAAGTATTAACAAACACCGAAACTGCAAACCCCCACATCGCAAAATAATAAAACAATTAACCCCGTTATCCGCAAATAACTTAATTAAAATATTAACTCCTTCACCGCCAACCCCCCACATCACAATAAACCTAATTAACCTGTTAACCCCTAAACCGACAAACCCCCACATCACAATAAACCAAATTAACCTATTAACCCCAAAACTGACAAACCCCCACATCACAATAAACATAATTAATCTATTAACTCCTAAACCACCAACCCCCCACAACGCAAATAACTAATTTAATTACTAAGCCCCCTAAATTAATCCCAATACTAAATTACAATTAAATAAAACCTAACATTAAATTACAAAAAAAATCTAAAATTAAAGAAAAAAAATAAACAAAATTATCAAAAATATATAAAATTAAACCTAATCCCTATGAAAATAAAAAAGCCCCCCCCAAAATAAAAACACCCCCAAACTAAACTACCAATAGCCCTTAAAAGGGCCTTTTGTAGAGCATTGCCCTAAGTTAAACAGCTCTTTTACATTTAAAAATTACTAAATCCCCCCCTAACAGTAAAAACCCCCCACCCACCAAACCCCCAAAATAAAAAAAACTAACACTAAAAAAAGTTAAACTACCCATTGCCCCTAAAGGGGCATTTGTAAGGGCATTCAGCTCTTTTTCACTGCCCTTAAATGGACAAACAGCTCTTTTCCAGCCCATTAAATCCCTAATCTTAAAAAAAAAAAAAAATCCGATCGGACGATCGCATGAAGAGGAGCCTCCATGCAGCCGAGGACCGCCGCTCCACGCATTGGGGATGCCAGCTCCGCACCTCCGCTCCGAGCCGTCTTCGTTCCGGATGAAGATAGAATATAATCAAGCCGCCTGGAAGAAGACATTCTCCGTCGGACTTCAGGAACGGTGAGTACCTATTTGGGGCTTAGTCTTAGGCTTTTTTTTTTGGGGGGGGGCAGCTTTTTTTTAGATTATGTTTTTTGGGCTGGAGAAGAGCTGATTGCCCTTTTAAGGGCAGTAAAAGAGCTGAATGCCCTTTTAAGGGCAATGCCCATACAAATGCCCCTTTAGGGGCAATGGGTAGTTTAGTTTTTTTTAGGGGCAATGGGTAGTTTAGTTTTTTTTAGTGTTAGGTTTTTATATTTTGGCGGGTTGGTGAGTGGGTAATTGGTAATTTGTTTAGGTAAAATAGCTGTTTAACTTTGGGAAATGCCCTACAAAAGCACCTTTAAGGGTTATTGGTAGTTTAGTATTAGATTAAGGGGTGTTTTTATTTTTTGGGGAATTTTTTATAGGGGTATTGGTTTAGGTTTATTTTTTTTATTTTGAATAGCTTTGTTTATTTTTTTCTGTAATTTTACATTTTTACTTTTGTGTAATTTTAGCTTTGGGGTTTGTAGATTTTTTTTTTAAATAGACTGCCCTCTGTGCAGTCTTATCACCTAGTATATATTTCAATCAGCCAATAGAATGTTAGCTCAATCCTATTGGCTGATTGGATCAGCCAATAGGATGAAAGCTCAATCCTATTGGCTGATTGCAACAGCCTATAGGATTTTTCCACCTTAATTCCGATTGGCTGATAGAATTCTATCAGCCAATCGGAATGTAAGGGACGCCATCTTGGATGATGTCATTTAAAGGGAAACTTCATTCTGCAAGAGACGTCGGAAGAAGAGGATGCTCCGCGCCGGATGTCTTGAAGATGGAGCTTCTCCACGCCGGATGGATGAAGATAGAAGATACCGTCTGGCTGAAGACTTCTGCCCACTTGGAGGAAGACTTTGGCCCGATTGGATGAAGACTTCTGCCAGCTTCGCTAAGGTCTTCTGCTGCTTGGATGAGGATGGATGTTTTTAGGTTAGGGACTTTGGGCTGAAAAAGAGCTAAATTCTATTTTAAGGGCAATGCCCATACAAATGCCCTTTTCAGGGCAATGGGGAGCTTAGATTTTTTAGATAGGTTTTTATTTTGGGGGTTTGGTTGTGTGGGTTGTGGGTTTTACTGTTGGGGGGGTGTTTGTATTTTATTTTACAGGTAAAAGAGCTGATTTCTTTGGGGCAATGCCCCGCAAAAGAACCTTTTAAGGGCCATTGGTACTTTATTGTAGGCTAGGGTTTTTTTTTATTTTGGGGGGCTTTTTATTTTGATAGGGCTATTAGATTATGTGTAATTAGTTTAAATATTTTATAATTTCTTTTTTATTTTGTGTAACTTAGTGTTTTTTATTTTGTGTAACTTAGTTGTTATTTTTTGTAACTTAGTAATTATTTATAGTAGATTTAAATAACTTGAGTAGGGTTAGGGTTTTTTAATATGTAATATAGTTAATTTAATTGTTAGTTTAATGTAATGTTAGTATAATAGTTAGGGTAGGTTAATTAATAGTTTAATATAGTGTAATGTAATTTTAGTATAATAGGGTAGGTTAATATTTAGTTTAATATAGTTTAATTAAATTTTAGTATAATAGTTAGGGTAGGTTAATTAGTAGTTTAATATAGTTCATTTTAATTCTAAAGGTAAGTTTAAATTTATTATAAGATAGGGATGAGTTAATATTTAATGTAAAGTTAGCGGGTTGTTAGGTTTCGGGGTTAATAGCTTAATTTAGTTTTATGGCGATGTTGGGGGCTTTTGGTTTAGGGGTTAATAGGTTTAGTAAGTGGTAGTGATGTGGGAGGCCAGGGGTTAATATATTTATTTAGTTGCGGCGGGGTCCAGGAGCTGCGGGATAGGGGTCAATATATTTATTTTGTTGCAGCGGTGTCGGGGAGTGGTGGGATAGGGGTTAATAACTTTATTATGTTGCGGCGGTGTCGGGGAGCGGCGGAATAGAGGTTAATAACATTATGTAGGTGGCAGCGATGTCGGGGCAGCAGATTAGGGATGTTTAGACTCGGGGCTTATGTTAGGGTGTTAGGTGTAAACGTAATTTGTTTTCTACCATAGAAATCAATGGGATATCTGGCAGAATTGAATATAAGCTTTCGCTGCTTTCAGACTCCCATTGATTCCTATGGCATCCGCTGCCTTCAGGGTGGCGGATTGAAAACCAGGTACGCTGGGCCGGAATACCCGCGAGCGTACTGGTTAGAAATTTGATAAATGGCAAAAGTTGTCAGATAGTGCCGAATTTGTATTCTGAACATCTGTAATGACGTAAGCATCGATCTGTGTCGGATTGAGACCGGCGGATCGTATGTTAAGTCACAAATTTCAACTTTTGCCAGTCTGTAGGCTTTGATAAATAGGTTGAATCAGGCCCGCCACAATTACGCTGCGGAATTCCAGCGCATTTGCGGTTGACGGCTTGATAAATATCCCTCTGTATGTTGTGTGTTAGTGTGCGTGATGCTAATAGGTGACGTGTAATTAACCTGTTGTGCTCCAAAACCACAGAGACATGTGTGTATGTTTCTTTAAGGGGCATTACAGGACCAACTGCTGTATGTGTTTGTTGGGTTATGGATTTCTCTAATTGTTATTAGTGTTAAAGGTCCATTAAATACAGTAGAATTGCATAATCAACAAATGCATAATAGAAAGACAATGCAAAAGCACTAACGTTTTTAGCAGACCTCAGTCTATCACAAATGCACAGGCTTAGTAGGAGCTGGTGCATCAGAAAGTGTTTATAAAAGGAATGTGCATATTTTGAAAACTGAAAAAATAAATCTATCTGAATCATGAAAGTTTCATTTTGATTTTAGTTTCCCTTAATTTTTTTTTTTTTTACATTTGAATTGATTTTGCAGGTAACAACTTTGCAATTTTCTTTCATTCATTATTGCCTCCCCTTTAATGTAATTTAGCTCTGAAAATTGTGGATTTTCTATTTCTCAGACCTTGAAATGCACCCTGTTAACTTCTCAAGGCTAACCTTTCTACATATCTTTCCTTAATTGGCTTTAACATAATAACTGAAAAATAAAGCAGTTTATACTAACATTAAGGCCATGGCTAGCCTTGTTGTCTGCAGACTCAAGCCTAGATTGGCTCTTCCAAATAAGCCAAATGATGGGTGGAGTTTTGCTGTTGAAAAAATTGCACTAAAATAGATGTTATTTTTTTTTTATAAATGTTAAGACTTGGCTGATATGTTATTCTATAGCAACACAACACAAATGTTGTTTACTGTCCCTTTAAATATCGATAATTTGTATTGTGATTAGAAAAACAGGACTGGCACATGTTTAGGATAGGACTTTTTTTCCAACAACTTTCCAAATGACTTCTATTATTATTATTATTATTATTATCATTTATTTGTATAGCGCTGCCAAATTCCGTAGCGCTGGCTTATCTCATATGTTTTGTTCTATTGCTATCCTTTGCTCAAAAAGATATCTAGGTAGACTCAGAAGCTGCTGATTGGTGGCTGAACATATATATCTCATGCTATTGGCTTACCGATGTGTTCAACTAGCTCCCAGTAGTGCATTGCTTCTTCTTCAACAAAGGATATCAAGAGAAAGAAGAACATTTGAAAATAAAAGTAAATTGGAATGTTGTTTAAAAGTGTATTATCTATCTTAATCACAACAGAAAATGTTGGGGTTCATGTCGCTTAAGCATAGTATTATTATTATTGTTGGTTGAGTTGTATCACTTCCAGGGGTTTCATTAGTTTATTTTTGTTTTGTTTTTCTAATCATAGATTCCGAAACAATATTCAAGACTTGGAAACTTGAAGTGATATAACTATTTTAGATAGAATTAAATTAGTTTAGCACAAAGTTCTGAGTTGTGGTATAAAAAGTATTTATAAATATGTCCAACCATGGCTAGATGTGTTACCATAATTAGACATGATTTTATCTCCACTCACAAAGCATTTTGACAACTGCACCATGTCAACAGCTGTTACAAGTCCAAATCCTGAGATGTCTCCCCCATATTTGTGGTCAGTGGTCACAACGAATGCCAATGTCATCACCAGATGCTCATTGACGGCACATCTAAAACAGTGAAAAGTACCCATTGACGTGAAGGGAGTTATAGGTCTTTGCTATATGACATTGGAATGAAAACATGTTGATAAGGCTTTTGTCTGTAAAGAGCCATGCTGTTTGAAAAGCCATTATGTCAGCTGACCCTTTATCCTGGAATTATAAAAGTCATTGAAATAGTTCACATAATGCATCAGATGAGTTGTGTTAGAAAAGAACAAAAGAATTTGATTACCGAAATATGAGCAAACTAATAATCCTAAAAAATGAAGACTTTAAGCAAGCTCTTAATGGATACAGTTTTAGTTTTCAATAGAGGATGAGATAAGGCAAATTATCTTGGGGAGAGACAGTTAAAAGGCCCTGTAGGTTGCACAAGAGCTATGAGAGCTCTTCTCTTTCACATGACAGCCAACAGACCTTCTAGTCATCATGTGGTTAAAGGGACAGTCAACACCAGAATTTTTGTTGTTTAAAAAGATAGATAATACCTTTATTACCCATTCCCCAGTTTTGCATAACCAACACAGTTATATTAATACACATTTTACCTCTGTGATTAACTTGTATCTAAGCATCTTCTGACAGCTCCCTGATCACATGATATTTCATTTATTATCTATTGACTTTCATTTTAGCTAATAAGTATCACAATGTTATCTATATGGTTTACATGAACTAGCTCTCCCCTGTTGTGAAAAGCAAATATAAAAGCATGTGATTAGAGGCGGCCTTCAAGGGCTTATAAATTATCATATGAGCCTTCCTAGGTTTAACTTTCAACTAAGAATACCAAGAGAACAAGGCAAAATTGGTGATAAAAGTAAATTGGAAAGTTGTTTAAAATGACATGCCCTATTTGAAATGTGAAAGTTTTTTTTGGACTTGACTGTCCCTTTAATGAGGAAATAGTGATTTTAAATGTTTGATCACTAGGTAGGGAATCACAGATGTTAGAGGGTTCTGCTTTTTTGCATCTATCTAGGCTAAAAGAAATATCAAAAATAAGATCCTTCATTTCATTTTGAAAAAATTGAATAATTTAATCCATTAAAAACCAGGTTCAGACTAACTGTATCTGTGACTCTTGGTTAGTGAAAATGACATGCATGCTTCTACAAAAAGATAAGAAAATAATTCTCTTTTCCACTTGATGTTTAACATTCTGTAAACCTGGTTCCTTTAAGGAGACATAGAAATGACAATAACATTTTACATGCCCTATATATAAATATAAAATACAGCTCAGTAACATTACTAATTTAGCAAAAACACAAGTACCAACAAAAGCAGCAATGTTACACTACTTCAATGGGTTTTCTTTAATTTATTCTCTTTAGTTTAGGATTATCAAATATTTTGTAAAAAATGTAAAACACTTCCAAAATTGTGCATTCTATTAAAAATGTTAGGATCATTTCAATAAGATATAAGGTACTATGTGTATATATATATATATATATATATATATATATATATATATATATATATATATATATATATATACACAGTATATATAACACACAGAGAAAGTCTAGAACTCACTTGCAAGCACTCAGCTACTGTAAGATTGAAATGCAAACATGGAAGAGTTAGTTACCGCATCTGGCCTATGAGTAGATATTTCAGGGGAAAACGTAAACATGCTGCTTGCACAAGTATTCAGTCCTTCATAGTAATATTTAATTAAGATACCAACTTTAAATGGACACTAAAGTCAAAATTAAACTTTCATGATTAAGATAGAGCATACAATTTTAAAGAATTTTGCAATTTACTTCTATTAACAAAATGTTCACAGTCTTTTTATATTTACACTTTTTATATCACCTACTGAGCATGTGCAAGAATTCCAGAATGTCACATGATACAGGGGGAGTGGAAATAGACAAACTTTGAAATTTGTCAGAAAAAAATGTACTACTCATTTAAAGTTCATACTAAGTGCTATTGCATTGACTTTTTATCATGCATTTGTTGATTGTGAAAATCTACTTTATTTACTGGTCCTTTAAGGGGTCGATTTATCAAGCTGCGGTGTACAGGGGTGCTGTACTGCTTTTACTGGTGGAGTCAGTAAAAGCAGTGTTGGATACACCTTCACCCACAGCCTTATTGATATTACTGGGGCTGATGGGCATTCGTCGGAGCACTGACAATCCTCCAACTGTTGATATATTCTACAAGATATTAGTACACTATCTTCTCTTGTATGATGTCACAATATAAAGTCATAGTTATGCAGTACCACAAGTCTATTATCTGTCTACTCTGCATGCATACCTATACATTAAAGTGTATAGATGTCCATAATCAATATTCAGCACAACATATTCTATTTCAGTGTATATATACTTGGTATAATTATACAGTGCAGTGTGTTCATTTCAGTGTATAGCTGTTCAGCATCATTATCCAACACAGAGTGCTCACCGTCAGTATATTTGCACCCATCATCATTATACAGGGCAGCCTGTTCTGTTTTTTTAAATGTTATGAACCCTCATCCTTATATAGTGCAGCAATTATGGTATCAGTGTATAAGTACTCTGCATTAATTATACAGTGCAGCATGTTTATTAATGTATAGATGCCTTGCATTATCATATAGTGCAGAGTGTTGTGTTTACTAGTGTAATCACTATACAATCAAACATGTCCAAACTAAGTGTGAGTTGTACTGGTCCATTGCCAAAAACTTGCCAGCGCTCCGCTGTATGTTAATGTGATCTATTGTAGGACTTACTTATGGGAACATTTAACAAGATGCATTTGCAGCTTCTGAAAACTTGCAGTACAGGCTTGCAAGAGTGAGACTGCAACAACAACTCAATTCTGCAGTCATACGGTCAGTGAAAATATTCACACCTCTGTTTTCAAAGACAATTCCTAAAAGCAGAATAAACTTTAGGTAGAGAAGCAAAAACAGAATCCACAGGGACACAGGAATGAGGACATGGTTTTTGTAGACAGCACTCAAAACAAGTTTTACTCCAGGACATAATTGACCCTCAGCCCAGTCAAACTGAAGATTATGTTTTTGCAGAAGGAGAGTGGATAACATCAAACTGTAACTATTCATTATGTAAGACTCCTACAGATAAGGTCATATCTGGTGTTTCAAATTGTATAAGTTAAGATTCAAAACAGCATCAATTCTTTTTGGTACACTTCACTCCGTTTTTTAAGCAACTCAGCAGGTAGGTTGATCTAGAAGAATTAACCACAGTTCTTATGTGGATTTAGGCAGTCTCAGTTGCTTCTATCTCTTCATGTAATCCCAGACTTGATGATGATGAGATCAGGGCTCTGTGGGGGCCATTCCATCACTTCCAGGACTCTTTGTTCCACTTTATGCTGAAGATAGTTCTTAAGGACTTCCTGTGTTTTCATGCAAAGTTTGATGCTTTGCCTTATTTCCACGTTGAAGGTATGTTTTATTTGGCTGGAAGTCTTCCATGATGACCACTTGTGATCAGACGTCTAAAGGCAGTAGGATCCCACTGGTTCCTGACAATTCTGAACTCACGGCAGTGGTGGACATCTTCCGATTGTGAAAGAAAGTAAGCATGATGTTTCCTTGGCTGACAACTGCATCTACGATCCTCAATGTAACCCACTTCTTTGTATTTCTTCAGAAGAGCTTGGACAGTACATCTCAAAACCCCTTTCTACCTTGAAATCTCCATCTGGGAGAAACCTTGCTGATGCAGTATGCCTACCTTGTGTTTTGTTGCTGTGCTTAGTCTTGCCATAGTGTATGACTTTTGACATTAAACTGTCTTCAGCAACCTTACCTTTTAATCAGAGTTTGGCTGTGTCTCTCCCAGTTTTACTCCTCCTACACAGCTATTTCTGTTTTAGTCAATAATTGTTTTTCCACCTGCGCATTAAATTGATAATCATTAGCACCTGTTTAGTATAATTGTTTAGTCATGATATGCCTACAAAATCCCTTTCTTTGCACGAGTGTACCTAAAAGAATTAATGCTGTTTTGAAGGCAAAGTGTGGTCACACCAAATATCGATTTAATTTAGATTTTGCTTCTGTTCACTCATTTTGCATTTTGATAGTTGATAAAAAAACACTTTCTATTTTTGAAAGCATTCTTATTTTGCAAAACTTCTTCACACCTGCCTAAAACTTTTTCACATTTGCTTGCAGGCCTCACTTCTAAATACTTATTTATTTTATTTTTTTTGGCAGGTGGAACAGCCAATCAGATGTTATTCTGCTTGTCCCATATAAAGTAAGCAGAGTGTACTCTCACACCTTTGCTTTAACTGCTAACTGCTAAGATGGGTCAAGCTGCGCTACAGTATAATTAAGTTTGTGGCTGCAGCACATGCGCCAACTGTCTTCAGATACAAAGCAGCTGAGACTGGAATGCACTGAATATATTATCTATTAGTTTTAATTGATTGGACAAATTTGTAAACAGTTTGTCAGCTTCAGTATAAGTGGATCAAGACAGTTTTTCAAGATATGCGATTTTTTTAAAAATATATCTGATCATTGTTTTTGATTTTGATATGCTCAATTTCAAATCCCAATAGAAGACCTGTCAGTTCAGTGTTGTGCGCATCTGTTGTAATCTACCTACCACAAACAAAAAGCAACATGCAAAAATATTTTTATACAGTAAATAGCAATAATTGGCATAAATGATATTGACTGACTTACTTTAATACTTTATATCCACCCTATAAAACATATACGTACAATTACACAATAGAGGTCTCAAGTGCAGGCAGAGCAACCAAAAGTAGATTGTGAGGTTATAAAAACAGAAATATGTTATTTTGGAATAAATATAAAAACTGTTTTGTGACAGGTTAATCATACATAGATCATTATCTTTATGCTGGAATCTGTTATCAGTTCAAATCCTACTTGTCTCAAGATTATGAATTCAAGCAAGACATGTTTATATAGGGTGTGGTATATACATAAACATTTTGAACACACACAAAAAACTATATAGTTGGTCTAGATAATGAAGTGCATTTTAATACCTAGAAATATTATGCCTCTAGGCCAGGTGTATCTAAGCTGCTTCTCTGAAACCACATGACTCATCACTCCCTTAAAGGGAAATAAAACCCAAAAAGTTTATTTCATGATTTAGAAAGAGTATGCAATTTAAATAACTTTCCAATTTACTTCAGTCACCAAATGTGCTTTATTCTCTTGGTATCCTTTGTTGAACGCAGTACTGGGAGATAGCTGCAATTAAAAAATCTATATTAAAATGTACTTTTAATAGGATGAATCTGATTGTTGAGACTGTTGACTTGATGCCCCTTTTGGAACCCAGCTGGAATACTCCTCTATGAGCCTTATAAGCACTGTGAGGGCGGTGCTCAGCTCCACCCTAACCCTGCTTGTTAATACGCTGGCTAGGTGACCTGGTTACATAGGTACTGGGGGGAATGGTCAATATGAAATAATGTTAAAGGGCGGCTCATCTTAAAAAGCTTGGAGACTCCTCATTTAAAATGCCTCGAGAAGCCTCTTGCGAAGCGGACACTTCCGTGAAATGTAATAGGCCACGCCCACCTTTTGCCACGGTGTAAGACGCAAGCATTTTACAGGTGGTTATAGAGTGTTTATTCGTTGTCATATTTGTTCCCATTTTTTATGTCACTTTTTTTTTTTGGCATTCGAACACTTTAGCCACATATCACTGGTGAACTTCACTAACGAATTTTATATATTTTTACCGCTACTTCAGTGTTCATACTCCTGTACTGAGGGATTGATTCACAGCCTTACAGACCTACGGAGCGGATCATTTACCATCCACCTTTGGTGCTCAATGCCTAAATCTTACCTCATAGTGATTGAGGTTTCTTTTTGTGAGTACTTTTGCAAAGGGGGATTGCATGTTTGGTTTATGCTGACTTTGTATTAAACAATATTACACTATGAGGAGATTCTCTGTGCGCTTATTTTTTCAGATTACACATTTACGTTTTTGACCTCCTATCCTGGTACTGGAGGATTAACCTATAAACTGTCGTTTCTCCTTGCATCTAAAAGGGATTAAGCTATTTTAAGGAATAAAAGACATTGAAACACAGATAAGACGTTATTGTTCTATGAGCACAATTTTGTTGCATTTATTACTTTTTTACATTGTCTTTTTTTCTGTGTATTTGTATTATATATAGTGTGCACAGTTTTTCTCTGTGTTTTTAACACAGACCTGTTAGTCTATACATATATATATATATATATATATATATATATCACAAAAACAAGCATGTTACATGATATTTGTAAGCATTGGTGATGCCCTAATATATGAAGAAATAAATATCAGTTGGCTTAAAGGGATATGAAACAGTGCACCTTTAGTAAAATCATTATTATTATTATTATCGGTTATTTGTAGAGCGCCAACAGATTCCACAGCGCTAAAAATGTAAAAGAAAAAATAAAAGAAAAAATGTAAAAGAAAACATAAAAAGAAACTGTAAAAAAGAGAAAAGAGACTGTTTTAAAAATACCCTTCTAGAACTTAAATTCTACGGTCTCATAGTTTTGTGCATCAAAAATACTCTACTGAACATGAGCAATAAACTGACTGCTGCTATTGCAGGTGTCTCCTAGCAACACTTCAAAGTAAAAGTTGCTGCCCCGCCTTCCTGTAGAGACCACAACCCCTTTGTGGGGCAGTGACAGGCAGTAAAGTACCTTTCTTAGATGAAGTTAAAAAATAAATAAATAAACAGTAAAATCCTTTTAAAATGATGAATAATACATATTGGAAGGGTTTCTATTAAGTGTAACCCACTGCATAGATTTTTTTTTATTAGAACAAATAAATATACTGTTTTATATTCATTTAAAGTGGATAGAAAGGTCAAAAATTAAATTTGCATGGGTGCATTACAATATGAACTAGAAAAATGCTTCTAGTTGTTACTGTTTTTCTGCAGCATACACATATATCCTGTAAGGGCCCGTGCATCAGTATTCAAACACCACAACTTCTCAGAGTCAGTAGTGCCTTGCATGACACAAATGACAAATTTCAGCTCTCTGAGAAGGTGTGGTGTTTGAATACTTATGCACGGGCCCTTACAGGATATGTGCGTATGCTGCATAAAAACTAATGACTTTTACTAGAAGCACTTTTGCTAATATAAGTATATTTAAACAATGCTTATATTTTAAAACGAAATGCACCCATGCACATTTCATTTTCTATCCCTTTAAGTATGATTTGAATCTTTGAACTTCATCATAGAAGTGAAGCCTTGCATTAAGTGTCATTTTTCATACATGTATTTTAAAATCATTATAACATAACGTTAAAGGTGTATACCTTTAGAATTAATGACCCTTTCTTTCCAAACAAAACTAGGAATAATCTACCTCATAAGATCCTTCATCCTGCCAAATTTCATAAATGGTGCAACAGATTTTCCTGAAGTCTTGCATAAATATTCTCAAGTCTTTCTCCAAATAAAAATTGGGGTTTTCACTCAAAAATGTTAATGGTCTGGATAAAAACCAAAACTGACACATTTCAGCCACATTTATTCATAAATTAAAAAGTTACATGCATTTGAAAATAAGCATTTAACCATAAGACTCTTATTTGAATCACACTATAATTGCAATTAAAGGGACAATAAAGTCAAAATTAAACTTTCATGTTTCAAATAGAGCATGCAATTATTAACAACGTTCCAGTTTTATTATGTAAATTGTTTTGTTCTCTTAGTATCCTTTGTTGAATGGCATACCAAAGTAGGCTACGGAACAACAATGCACTAGTAGAAATAGCTGCTGATTAGTGGGTTTAGTGGGTCTCTTGTCACTGACTCTTCTGATGTGCTCAGCTAGCTCCCCACAGTGTACTGCTATTCCTTCAACAAACGATATCCATAGAATTAATCAAATTTTATAATAGAAGTAAATTGGTAAGTTATTTAAAATTGTATTCTCCATCAGAATCATGAAAGAAAGAAAGTGTCATGTCCCTTTAAGCACTTAAATGCAAAAGATCTGCATATAATGTACATGTTTTATAAGTATATCATTTTATTTGCAAAAAGACGCAGGAAAAGTTAGGGAAATTATTTGAATGGCCAATATTATATATAGAAGAATCAGGAATGGAGGGACTTGTCTCCTAATATAAGGTTATAATACAAATTGCAGAATGATTAGGAAGGATGATAAGCGAGAGACAAGAGATGAGTTCACCCTCACACCAAAAAAAAAAAAAAAAAAAAGAATGAGTCAATTTAGCCAACTGTAAATTTAATATAGGTCATTTCTGATACCCGTAATAAATTACAAAATATTAATTCAATATTTTACCACATACAACATTTAATTTTTTTAATCTTGAAAGAGACAACTTTAGTGATTAAAGTATAAGTCATATTAGATAAATGTTGACATTTTAACTAGCATAAGTATAATTTATTCAAGTAGTTTTATTAAAATGTGATCTTATAGCTTCATATTAAGTTAAATCTTTGAAATGTCTCTATATCATAAATAAAAACATGCAAAAGTTTTTATTTCATTTGAATAAAAACCCAGCATTTTAACAGCCAAGAGACAAAAGGTTGTATTGTATAGAGGTCAGTTTATCAAGGCGTTAACCTGACCACATTCGCTGTGTTAAATACTCTCGCTGTACATCGTTGACACGACTCTCCATTCAATGTCTTTATTTATCAAAAGAACTGTCAAACTCACCCATGTCAAGTAGGATGCGAAGAGCATTGTACTGATGATAAATAAGAAGCATCAATATTGTGGATTTCACTATTTATCAAGTAATCTACCCAGAATTGTGTATGATTCTCATCACTTGTCCATCACGTGACTTGTGTTTTCATACAGTTTTTACTCTGTACGCCATTTTACTTACCACATTTCTTTCTTGTCCGTGAATTAAAACAGTTCTTTAATGTAATATTTAGTTGGTTAATACATCTTACATAAATGTACTTTTATATATATATATTATTTTTTTTGCTTAAAGGAGTATTGCAAATGTAAAGAAATTAATCATGTTCATTGTTAATGACTGTATAAGAGGACAAACAGCATTTACCTAAACCTTTCTGTGTTGGTAGACAAACCCTTTTATAGTCTAGTAACATCCCTTTGATTCTTATGGCATTCTCATGCTCAAAGGTGGCAGATTGAAAATCAGGTTCACTGCGTCAATCGCGACACGTGCGTACCAGTTGAATATATCATACATTTTAATTTGATCAAATAGAGTCGTACCTACAGGTGTATTACCAGTAGTACGCTAAAATAGTGTGAGCATCGATTTGAATCAAACTAATCTCACCTGAGCGTATGTTACAGCAAATTGGCCTTACTATGTTGACGCATTGTTAACTTTGGCATATCAATTTTGCACTTAATTTGATGCTGAATTAGAGAGTATTCACATTTGATGCTTTGATAAATTGACTCCTAAATCGTCTTGCTTAATTTTTAAGATTCTACCTATAATTATGCAGATGAAATTGTAAGACATTTTAATTGTGATAATAAGAAATCAAGATCTCTGTATATCATAATTCCCAACATTTCCAGTGACTGCAAGAAATTGTATGGGGTTGAGTGTTCTGGCGTTCTTCCAGACCAGTTTTCAAGGACTTCCTGAACATGCCTCAATATGCCCCAGCCATATCCATGACACACCTCGGACTATAAATAAATCTTTTCATTGCCAGTCCCTAACTTCCCTTTCCTGAGAAATCCTCCAGAAAATGTTGAGGTATTTATATGGGATAATGAGGCTGGTGGCTAAGTCAGGGTGATCCTGTGGTGAAGTTATGAAGAAAAAAAAACAAACATGGAACAGAGCCACATCATGCTAAGGTGGTGGTAGGCAGCAGTAGGTGGAGGTGGACATGAAGGGGCTATTTGGAGAGGGACTTTCCATCTTTCTATAAGGTTCTAGGGACCTCTCAACCTGCGGGAAATACTACTTATAGGAAGTAGACACGTTTTTCTGAATCTTCACCTGCGCATAAGATACATATTCTGCCTCCAGCTTTACAAAATTTTCTGTTTCTGTGAACTTCATCTACGCATCCTTAAATTACACTTTTTTGCCCAAAAACATCAACGTAATGCCTCTTGACACCACATAAAATCCATATTATCCCAACAAAAATGAAAAGAGAAGTGGAGTTTAAATAAATACTTTCAAATATGCAGTATTAGAACAGAGATGCAACAGCGCTATGTATTTGTTTATTGTACTTGACAGGAACAGTTGTAGAAAGAAAGTGTTACCTTCCAGACACGTTTGCATAAATAGTGGAATGGGACAAAAATGCTTATAGCAATTATTTACTTTATCACATCTAAAAAGAGTATGTCAAACTTGTTATTTATTTTCTTGAAGCAAAATACTGAATAAACCTAATTTATACTTTCATGGTTATGGAGGCTTGTAACTGTCCACCAATATGGTTGTGAGAATTATCATTCTGAAGTGCTATTTTCAATATACATTCAATCAATCTTTATTTTTACTTGTTGCTCTTAATCATGTCAGAAATGTTTTTTTGTATATTCTTCATTTGGCCATATTGCCAATAATGGGAGCAAGTTCACACTCTAGTGTATGCACAGTAAAATCCCATCACTGTGTTTGACAGCTATTATTGATCCATTCATTTAAAACATGTTGCTAGGCTAGTGCTTCCTTTAGAAATTGAGTGTTTAGTGGTGAATGTATACATGTACCCCAGACTAATGAGTTACATAGGTAATATCTATTTTAATTAGTTAATTGAAACATTTTATTGCGTTTAATTTTAATAACAATATTACAATGCAGATTAATTTTGTCACTGCTTGAGTGATAACTTTGAATGTGCAGTCAAGCCCTGACAATAATACACTAATGACTAGATTATGACTAGTGGAACACAAAATTATCTCTTGACCGCAAATGGGCAAATTTGCCCATTTTCAGGCATGTGATAATTAATCAGCCATTTAATTTAATTAATCAGCCAAGTGGCTGGTTATTGCTACAGCGAGCTCACAGTAGCAATTAGCACTTAAAGGGAGTGCAGAATTATTAGGCAAATGAGTATTTTGACCACATCATCCTCTTTATGCATGTTGTCTTACTCCAAGCTGTATAGGCTCGAAAGCCTACTACCAATTAAGCATATTAGGTGATGTGCATCTCTGTAATGAGAAGGGGTGAGGTCTAATGACATCAACACCCTATATCAGGTGTGCATAATTATTAGGCAACTTCCTTTCCTTTGGCAAAATGGGTCAAAAGAAGGACTTGACAGGCTCAGAAAAGTCAAAAATAGTGAGATATCTTGCAGAGGGATGCAGCACTCTTAAAATTGCAAAGCTTCTGAAGCATGATCATCGAACAATCAAGCGTTTCATTCAAAATAGTCAACAGGGTCGCAAGAAGCGTGTGGAAAAACCAAGGCGCAAAATAACTGCCCATGAACTGAGAAAAGTCAAGCGTGCAGCTGCCAAGATGCCACTTGCCACCAGTTTGGCCATATTTCAGAGCTGCAACATCACTGGAGTGCCCAAAAGCACAAGGTGTGCAATACTCAGAGACATGGCCAAGGTAAGAAAGGCTGAAAGACGACCACCACTGAACAAGACACACAAGCTGAAACGTCAAGACTGGGCCAAGAAATATCTCAAGACTGATGTTTCTAAGGTTTTATGGACTTATGAAATGAGAGTGAGTCTTGATGGGCCAGATGGATGGGCCCGTGGCTGGATTGGTAAAGGGCAGAGAGCTCCAGTCCGACTCAGACGCCAGCAAGGTGGAGGTGGAGTACTGGATTGGGCTGGTATCATCAAAGATGAGCTTGTGGGGCCTTTTCGGGTTGAGGATGGAGTCAAGCTCAACTCCCAGTCCTACTGCCAGTTTCTGGAAGACACCTTCTTCAAGCAGTGGTACAGGAAGAAGTCTGCATCCTTAAAGAAAAACATGATTTTCATGCAGGACAATGCTCCATCACACGCGTCCAAGTACTCCACAGCGTGGCTGGCAAGAAAGGGTATAAAAGAAGAAAATCTAATGACATGGCCTCCTTGTTCACCTGATCTGAACCCCATTGAGAACCTGTGGTCCATCATCAAATGTGAGATTTACAAGGAGGGAAAACAGTACACCTTTCTGAACAGTGTCTGGGAGGCTGTGGTTGCTGCTGCACGCAATGTTGATGGTGAACAGATCAAAACACTGACAGAATCCATGGATGGCAGACTTTTGAGTGTCCTTGCAAAGAAAGGTGGCTATATTGGTCACTGATTTGTTTTTGTTTTGTTTTTGAATGTCAGAAATGTATATTTGTGAATGTTGAGATGTTATATTGGTTTCACTGGTAAAAATAAATATTGAAATGGGTATATATTTGTTTTTTGTTAAGTTGCCTAATAATTATGCACAGTAATAGTCACCTGCACACACAGATATCCCCATAAAATAGCTATAACTAAAAACAAACTAAAAACTACTTCCAAAACTATTCAGCTTTGATATTAATGAGTTTTTTGGGTTCATTGAGAACATGGTTGTTGTTCAATAATAAAATTAATCCTCAAAAATACAACTTGCCTAATAATTCTGCACTCCCTGTATAAAGTTAACAAGAGATCAGATATCTGGTTAATTTTAGAAATGTGCCCCAAATGCCCCCAAAATATAGTGTAGTGAATTTTATTAAAAAATAAAGATAGCAGCATCTTTATTTATTTTTATAAAATAACTGCACTATGCCATATTTAGGGGATTAAGGTGGGTGGGAGTGGAGTGTTAGAAAAAAAGAAATGACACTGAAAAGTGCCTTTACATTGCGGTCTATGGGAACTGTGTGTTCCCAATAAATATATATGTACATGCTTATATACATATACAGTATCTCACAAAAGTGAGTACACCCCTCACATTGTTGTAAATATTTTATTATATCTTTTCATGTGACAACACTGAAGAAATTACACTTTGCTACAATGTAAAGTAGTGAGTTTACAGCCTGTATAACAGTGTAAATCTGCTGTCCCCTCAAAATAACTCAACACACAGCCACTAATGTCTAAACCGTTGGCAACAAAAGTGATTACACCCCTAAGTGGAAATGTCCAAAGTGTCAATAATTTGTGTGGCCACCATTATTTTCCAGCTCTGCCTTAACCCTCTTGGGCATGGAGTTCACCAGAGTTTCACAGGTTGCCACTGAAGTCCTCTTCAACTCCTCCATGACGACATCACAGAGCTGGTGGATGTTAGAGACCTTGCGCTCCCCCACCTTCTGTTTGAGGATGCCCCACAGATGCTCAATAGGGTTTAGGTCTGGAGACATGCTTGGCCAATCCATCACCTTTACCCTCAGCTTCTTAAGCAAGGAGGGGTCGTCTTGGAGGTGTGTTTGGGGTCGTTATCATGTTGTAATACTGCCCTGCGGCCCAGTCTCTGAAGGGAGGGGATCATGTTCTGCTTCAGTATGTCACAGTACATGTTGGCATTCATGGTTCCCTCTAAGAACTGTAGCTCCCTAGTGCCAGCAGCACTTATGCAGGCCCAGACCATGACACTCCCACCATCATGCTTGACTGTAGGCAAGACACACTTGTCTTTGTACTCCTCACCTGGTTGCTGCGACACATGCTTGACACCATCTGAACCAAATAGGTTTATCTTGGTCTCATCGGACCACAGGACATGGTTCCAGTAATCCATGTCCTTAGTCTGCTTGTCTTCAGCAAACTGTTTGCGGGCTTTCTTGTGCATCATCTTTAGAAGAGGCTTCCTTGTGGAACAACAGCCATGCAGACCATTTTGATGCAGTGTGTGGCGTATGGTCTGAGCACTGACAGGCTGACCCCCCACCCCTTCAACCTCTGCAGCAATGCTGGCAGCACTCATACGTCTATTTCCCAAAGACAACCTCTGGATATAACGCTGAGTACGTGCACTCAGCTTCTTTGGTTGACCATGGCGAGGCCTGTTCTGAGTGGCACCTGTCCTGTGAAACCGCTGTATGGTCTAGCCCACTGTGCAGCAGCTCAGTTTCAGGGTCTTGGCAATCTTCTTATAGCCTAGGCCAGTGTTTTTCAACCAGTGTGCCGTGAGAGATCCTCAGACTGACAACAGTGTGACATATTTTTTAAATTTTGTTTGTTTTTTATTCTAGGCTCATCAGGCATCATTTACAACCATGACATATTGACATTCATTCACAGACAATCATTATGATTGTTTGTGAATGAATGTCAATATGTCATGTATAGTTTGCAGGAGGCATGGCAGCATAGTACAGTGTGTATGTGTGTGTGTATGTGTATATATATATATATATATATATATATATATATATATATATACACTGTATTAGGCTACAATTTGTGATTTTGTAACATTTTGGGATGGTGGTGTGCCGTAGGATTTTTTAATGTAAAAAAGTGTGCCACGGCAAAAAAAAGATTGAAAATCACTGGCCTAGGCTATCTTTAAGTAGAGCAACAATTCTTTTTTTCAGATCCTCAGAGAGTTATTTCCCATGAGGTGCCATGTTAAACTTCCAGTGACCAGTATGAGAGAGTGTGAGAGCGATAACACCAAATTTAACACACCTGCTCCCCATTCACACCTGAGACCTTGTAACACTAACGAGTCACATGACACCAGGGATAGAAAATGGCTAATTGGGCTAAATTTGGACATTTCCACTTAGGGGTGTACTCACTTTTGTTGCCAACGGTTTTGACATTAATTGCTGTGTGTTGAGTTATTTTGAGGGGACAGCAAATTTACACTGTTATACAGGCTGTACACTCACTACTTTACATTGTAGCAAAGTGTAATTTCTTCAGTGTTGTCACATGAAAAGATATAATAAAATATTTACAAAAATGTGAGGGGTGTACTCACTTTTGTGAGATACTGCATATTTAAGTGTGTATATACACCTATACATAATAAATAAACACATAACTATATATGTATATAATCATATACATATAAATATTTATATTTGCTGCCATCACTGCGCTACTTATACCCTTAACTGCGCTTAGGTAGAACAAGGCTCCCATTGGAGTCTATGGAAGCGCGCTCTCGCGTTCGCATTGCTGGCAACTTGCAATACCAGAACACATCAGCAGGACATAGTGAAGCGCAAATATAGCTTTCCTCGAAAAGTGTACAAGAAAATGTTTTTGTAATGGAATATGTTCTATTTATTTAAAAAAAAAATTCTCTATATATTTGATGATTTTTGGACTGATATATCTATTTTTAGCAAGATATGTATATTAATAGATATATGTCTAGATATCTTGAGATCTATTTGCGAATATCTCTTTGAAAATCCCTCTGAGACATTGTTTAATGTGCATAAGATTGTAATGGGAAATTTTTTCATTATCTCCATAGTCAAACATATCTCTAACACCTTTTCTTCTAACACCCACAATCTCGTATCTTTGAGCCCTTATAACTTTTGTGTGGAATATTTTTTTTAAATAATTTATAAGAGTGTTAATATGAGTGTAACTGTACCTTGTAGTGTATTTTTGTAGTGTTTCGTGAAACTTTGATGTTGCACAAAACTAACTACAGCTCTTTGAGCACGAAAAGGATGTTCCATAAAAGGCGAATGCGCACGCGCAATAACGATTTTTCAAAACTTGTAATAGCTGCGCAATGGAAATTGATTGCAAAAAGACCATATCGTGCGTGGAAAACTCATAACAAAAATAACATTAAATTATGCATTTTGACATCTGTAAACATTTGTAAGTCAGTCTAGAGTTGATTACTTTGTATGTTGAATTTAAGCAGTTTCATCCCTTTTGCTATCACAGTCCTGATTAGTGTTTTACATTCCAGAAACATTTTATGGTTTTTCCAATCATCACTAGAAAAAAGCAAAGAAAAAATGCTTAATTACTTCTGGCACTTGATATTTTTGCTTATGTAGGAGTTATTTTTTTATGAAAGGAGAAACTGGTTTTCATTTGCATGTAGCCTTGGATTTGGCAGACATCTGTAACTATGATGACAAACAGATTAAGATTCATTCTTTTATGATTTAAGGATGTGTCTGACTCGGTGAGTACATTATGGTATAGCACCTGACAAGCACTGTTTACTTTTCATCACAACTGCTGATACTTCAGTTACAAAATGGCACCATTTCAGGACTTATCACTTGTTTAGTTCATAAACTTCTGTCTTAAATGGACATAAAAGGGCAAAATTTAAATACATTTTCTTATTGTAGTATTTATTTATATAACTGTGTGTTTAACCCATGCTAATGGGTTAAACACTTAGTTGAAGTGTGTTCAAGAAACGCACTATTGGGACCATGGTTCTGAAATCCGCACTTTTAATTCTAAATATACATTACTATACTACACAATACTATAAATACTAATTTTCATGTTGGATAATGCTCAAGCGCAAAGTTGATTTTCTGATTGTGGGCTAGCATTAACATTAGATCAAGAGCGATATAAAAACCGAGAGTGATATAAAAATATCATGCCTGTGTTAAAGGGATAGTAAACCCAAATTTGTTCTTTCATGATTCAGATAGAGCATGCAATGTTAAGCAACTTTCTAATTTACTCCTTTTTTCAATAAATGATACCAAGAGAATGAAACAGATTAGATAATAGAAGTAAATTAGAACGTTGTTTAACATTGTATTCTCTATCTGAATCATGAAAGAAAATTATTGGGTTTCATGTCCCTTTAATGCTCTTGGTTCCTTGGATCTGCACTAACTTTAGGGAAGTTCCTGGGAGCTGAGCACCCTAAGCCTCTGGTTTGCACGGCCGGGGCTCTGGCAACAAGAGTATCGGGTTAGCACGCTCTCCAGAGCGTATTGAGGTAAATATTAACCCCTTAAAAAACATAAAATAAATTTGTTTTGTTAAACAAAAGCAAAAATCTGATTTGCTAAAGTCTATTCGCCTGTCTGTGAGTAATCTGGACTTTATTATCCTTTACTTGTGTGTTCTTTTGACCGTTATACTGATAGCTTGGTTATTTCACAGCCACTGCAAGCCCGTACATTTTTCACAATAATTGTAAGTAGCTGTCTACCGAGAGATAGTCAGATAAGTCCAACCCTTCACCCGTCTAAACATAGTCAGTAGTTTACTAGGGATCTTTTTCTAACTTGGTGGACATCTTACAATGGGCCACTGACAGTGCTGGAACCTGCTAAATTTTGGAAATTACGATCTTTGTTTATGAATGCTTTATTTTGAATTGACACATTGCTGTGTTTCTAATCCAGATACTCCGACAGTGCTACTTTGTTTTTAAATGTGTGTTTTTTATATTCATCCCATGTAGGATGTTTGCCTTTTAATTTTTGAGAGTAAAAGTTACATTTTATTTTTTGTCTCCCTCTACAGATTTACCTGTGTGTTTAAGTGTGTGCCATATAGTGGTTTTCTTTTTTCTTTCTTTTTGATTATACATTGGCATCTACTACTAAGCCGTCAACCGCAAATATGCTGGAATTCTGCAGCGTAATTGTGGCGAGCTTGATTCTCCTTAGTTATCAAAGCCTACAGACCGGCAAAAGTAGAATTTTGTGACGTAACATACGATCTGCCGGTCTCAGTCTGACACAGATTGATGTTTATGTCACTACAGATGTTCCGACTGCAAATTCGGCACTATCTGACTACTTTTGCTAGTTAACAAATGTCTACCAGGTACGCTCGGCCCAGCATACCTGCTGGAGACGGCGGATGCCATAGGAATCAATGGGAGTCTGAAAGCAGCGAAAGCTCATGTTCGCTGCTGCCCGATATCCCATTGATTCCTATGGGAGAGTAAAAGTTACGTTTACACCTAACACCCTAACATGTACCCCGAGTCTAAACACCGCTAATCTGCCACCCCGATATTATACGATCTGCCGGTCTCAGTCTGACACAGATTGATGTTTATGTCACTACAGATGTTCCGACTGCAAATTCGGCACTATCTGACTACTTTTGCTAGTTAACAAATGTCTACCAGGTACACTCGGCCCAGCATACCTGCTGGAGACGGCGGATGCCATTGGAATCAATGGGAGTCTGAAAGCAGCGAAAGCTCATGTTCGCTGCTGCCCGATATCCCATTGATTCCTATGGGAGAGTAAAAGTTACGTTTACACCTAACACCCTAACATGTACCCCGAGTCTAAACACCGCTAATCTGCCACCCCAATATTATACTTATTAACCCCTAATCTGCCCCCCCTACACCGCCGCCACCTACATTATACTTATTAACCCCCAATCTGCCCCCCTACACCGCCGCCACCTACACTATACTTATTAACCCCTAATCTGCCGCCCCGCCACCGCCGCCACCTACATAAAAGTATTAACCCCTATCCCGCCGCTCTCGGAGCCCACCGCAACTAAATAAATGTATTAACCCCTAAACCGCCAGTCCCTTACATCGCCATAAACTAAATTAACCCATTAATCCCTAAACCTAACAACCCACTAACTGTACATTAAATATTAACTCATCCCTATCTTATAATAAATTTAAACTTACCTTTAGATTTAAATTAAACTATATTAAAATACTAATTAACGTATTCTAACTATTATAATAAAATTACATTAAACTATATTAAACTACTAATTAACCTATTCTAACTATTATAATAAAATTACATTAAACTATATTAAATTTATAATTAATCTAACCTAACTTTTATACTAAAATTACATAAAATTACAAATTAAAATAACTATATAATATATTTATACACCTAACCCTACTCAAATAATTTAATTATACTCTAAAAAATTACAAAGTTACAAAAAACTAAATAAGTTACAAAAAATAACAAACACTAAGTTACACAACAAAATAAACACTAACTTACAAAAAATAAAAAAGAAATTATCAAAGCTTTAAACTAATTACACCTAATCTAAGGGCCCTATGAAAATTAAAAAGCCCCCCCCCCCAAAAAACAAAACAAAAAAAAACCCTTGCCTACAATAAACTACAAAGAGCCCTTAAAAGGGCCTTTTGCGGGGCATTGCCCCAAAGTAATTAGCTCTTTTACCTGTAAAAAAAAAAAATACAAATACCCCCCCAACAGTAAAACCGACCACCCACACAACCAACCCCCCAAATAAAACCCTAACTAAAAAAACCTAAGCTCCCTATTGCCCTGAAAAGGGCATTTGGATGGGCATTGCCTTTAAAAGGGCATTTAGCTCTATTGCAGGCCCAAGTCCTAATCTAAAACTAAAACCCACCCAATAAACCCTTAAAAAAAATCCTAACACTAACCCCAGAAGATTTACTTACAGTTTTGAAGATCCGACATCCATCCTCCAAGAAGCCAGGAGAAGTCCTCAACGAAGTCTTCATCCAGACGGCATCTTCTATCTTCATCCATCCGGCGCGGAGCGGCTCCATCTTCAAGACATCCGACGCGGAGCATCCTCTTCCTTCCGACGACTACCGACGAATGAAGGTTCCTTTAAATGACATCATCCAAGATGGCGTCCCTTAGATTCCGATTGGCTGATAGAATTCTATCAGCCAATCAGAATTAAGGTTGAAAAAATCCTATTGGCTGTTGCAATCAGCCAATAGGATTGAGCTTTCATCCTATTGGCTGATCCATTCTATCAGCCAATTGGAATCTAAGGGACACCATCTTGGATGACGTCACTTAAAGGAACCGTCATTCAGTAAGAAGACTCCGGATGAAGAGGATGCTCCGCGTCGGATGTCTTGAAGATGGAGCCGCTCTGCGTCGGATGGATGAAGATAGAAGATGCCGTCTGGATGAAGACTTCTGCCCGGCTTGGATGAAGACTTCTCCCGGCTTCGTTGAGGACTTTCGCCCGGTTGGATGAAGACTTCTGCCGTTTCCTTGAGGATGGATGTCCGGTCTTCAGAACAGTAAGTCGATCTTCAGGGGGTTAGTATTAGGTTTTATTAAGGGTGTATTGGGTGGGTTTTATTTTTAGGTTAGGGCTTTGGGCCCCAAAAGAGCTAACTGCCCTTTTAAGGGCAATGTCCATCCAAATGCCCTTTTCAGGGCAATTGGGGAGCTTAGGTTTTTTTAGTTAGGGTTTTATTTGGGGGGTTTGGTTGTGTGGGTGGTGGGTTTTACTGTTGGGGGGGTTGTTTGTATTCTTTTTTACAGGTAAAAGAGCTAATTACTTTGGGGAAATGCCCCGCATATCTGTATATATGTATACCTGTATATATATATATATATATATAAAAAAATAAGATATATAGAAATATATATTTAAATATAAAAAGAAAATTTTTTTCTATGTGAAGAACATTGGAATTTAAAATATTAATAAATCACATTGGCTATAGGGCAATTGGTTAAACAAGGTCTGGTTAGCTCATGAGTGATAGGTTTTAGATGTTTTACCTTCGTGGCTCCATTGCAGTCTATGCGGAGAACAAGTTAACACGTTTGTGATATATGAAGTCCAGTGGTTAGCAGGCATTGGGTTTTGCGATAATATCTTCCTTTCGACTTGTAATACGTGCGCTATTCTGCGTGCGTTAAACGTTTACTTTTAGCAGTATTAGCACTAAACGAACGTGCTAATTGCCGCTCCATTTATAATCTAGACCTAAGTGGGATACCGCTACTAAAGTCTCCCATTTCAATGTTTTAGTGAACATTATACAAAACCACTCAAAAAACATTCGAAAATCTTGTTTTTTATTTACTGGAATGTTTTGTTTTATTTAAAGGGATATTACATACTATATAAATGCTAGACATAATGATGTATTTTAAGCAAACATTAGCCAGAGAATAGTATGTAGATGTATTAAAATTAGTGATTTAAATATTGAAGAATTAAAGGAACGTTAAACTGCTGAGAACAACCACAGAAGCATGCTTAATTCTACTATAATTATATTTCCTCCGGTACCTGCAATCTCTTTAAAACTTCTCTCTTATTTTAACCCATTACAGAAGTCAGTTGGTAAAGCTCTGAACTTTTTATACTGGACGTCACCATGTTTGTACACACGTATTTTTGTATCTTGTGATAAAAGCAGTGTGCCTTTACAGATCAGCGGTGCAGCTGTTTTTTTTACAGTTGTAACTTGCACTTTAGCTTAGATTGCGCAGTAAAATGATCTGTGAATGTGCACTGCTTCTGTCACAGGGTACAAAAATACTTAAACTCCAACATGGTGGCAGCCAGTGTAAAGAAGCAGAGCTATAATAACCAGAAGTAAGGGTTAAAATAAGAGAAGAGCATGCTCAAATATCACATTTTTTTTAACGCACAAATGCAAAACCTCTCTAGTCAGATCGCTAACACCCTATGAAAAGCTTTGTATGACGCAACAGACACCGCAACACTTAATATCTATCATTTATAAGCTTCTCTTGACTGAAGATAAGAAAACACTTTCATCTTAAGTGCATAACTGGCATAGACACTTGGGTTATGTTATTGAAGCCAAAGAATGGTTTGAATGTTTGAATTACCAAAAACATCTGTCTCGGTTTTAATTCAAGAAACTCAAAACAAATTTTTTAATAGATTGTACTTAACACCCAATTGGTTAAAAAAGATCTATCCACATTCTAGTGGGAAATGCTGGAGGGGCTGTGGAAGGTAGGGAACTCTGCTCCACCTTTGGTAGCAGTGTCTAAAACTTGGTTCTTTTTGGGAAGTGAGTTTTGGAGACATAGGTAGAGTCCTTGAGATTACTATCCACCCTGAACCTAACTTATTACTATATCATAAACAACCAAAGTTAACTGATAAAACCAAGATATCCCTCCACGTGATCATGTATAATTAAGCTAATTACCACGGAGCCTTCTTAAATGGAAAGCAGCTGTTACAGAGCTATCGCAGCTGGAAATATACCATTATTTCAAAATAGGAAAAAAGATCTTCATGAAGTGATGTTGCTAATGTGGGAAGGCAAACCAATATAAATGGGTTTCATGATTGAATCAGCCAAAGTACTCTGGGTGTAAGTACCCCCCAATTTTTTTTTCCCTCACTAAATGTATTTGTGCACATGATCTCTACGTTCACACTCAAAGAACTCTTCACTTGCAAACAATGGGGTAGATTTATCAACTGTCGGGTGGACATGATACGTTGTAGCGGATCATGTCTGCCCAACATTGCTAAATGTCGACAACTGTCATGTTCTGTATCAGGATATCATGTGAGAGCCTCATTGTCTGGAACAGTTGCTTTAAAGGAAGATTAGTAGAAGCCATACTGATTGAAAATGAAAACAAATTTATTTAAACAACAAAATACTTTGTTTAAGCAAATACTTGCAGAATATTTAAATATGCTACTCAGGTATGTTAAGACCACATACAGCAGGAGTGAAAATAAAGAAAACTAGTAAGCAGAGATGCAGATTCAAAAAGGAAAGTCTTTCTCTTGGTAATAACTGAAATGTAAGATTTGCACAAGGCAGAAAACAACTTGTAAACAGGTAGCAGGTTTAAAGGTAAAGTCTCTCTCCTTGTAATTGCTGAGTCCAGGAATTGCACAAGGCAGGAAACAACTTGCAAACTGGTAATAGGTTTAAAGGTAAAGTCTCTCTTCTTGTAATTGCTGAGTGCAGGAATTGCACAATGCAGGAAACAACTTGCAAACTGGTAACAGGTTTAAAGGTAAAGTCTCTCTCCTTGTAATTGCTGAGTGCAGGAATTGCACAATGCAGGAAACAACTTGCAAACTGGTAACAGGTTTAAAGGTAAAGTCTCTCTCCTTGTAATTGCTGAGTGCAGGAATTGCACAATGCAGGAAACAACTTGCAAACTGGTAACAGGTTTAAAGGTAAAGTCTCTCTCCTTGTAATTGCTGAGTGCAGGAATTGCACAATGCAGGAAACAACTTGCAAACTGGTAGCAGGTTTAAAGGTAAAGTCTCTCTCCTTGTAATTGCTGAGTGCAGGAATTGCACAATGCAGGAAACAACTTGCAAACTGGTAACAGGTTTAAAGGTAAAGTATCTCTCCTTGTAATTGCTGAGTGCAGGAATTGCACAATGCAGGAAACAACTTGCAAACTGGTAACAGGTTTAAAGGTAAAGTCTCTCTCCTTGTAATTGCTGAGTGCAGGAAATGCACAAGGCAGGAAACAAACTTGAAGATTGGTAACAGGTTTAAAGGTAAAGGCTTTCTCCTGGTAATACCTTGTAAACAGGTGCAAAGGAAATCTTTCTCCTGGCAATAGCCAAGTGCAGGAATTGCATAAAGCAGGAAACAAACTTGTAGATTGGTAACAGGTTTAAAGGTAAAGGCTATCTCCTGGTAATACCTTGTAAACAGGTGCAAAGGAAATCTTTCTCCTGGCAATAGCCAAGTGCAGGAATTGCATAAAGCAGGAAACAAACTTGTAGATTGGTAACAGGTTTAAAGGTAAAGGCTATCTCCTGGTAATACCTTGTAAACAGGTGCAAAGGAAATCTTTCTCCAAAGAAATACAGGAAACAGGTTCTGACTTGACAAAACAGATCCAATGTGAAGACAAAAATGCAGACTAAAAGCCATCCTTAAATAGGGAGGTTTTGCACAGGGTTGGTTCTGATTAATTCCAGAATTGAGAACACCTGTGTGTTGCACAGGTATAATAACAAGTAAGGCAAATAGTTATTTATCAGATCTTTTAAGATCCATGCTATTGCTAGAACTGGCTGTGGCTCAACATGTAAGCAAACAGAAATAGCAACCACAGAGCCACAGGTTCAAATCCCCACACAGCCCTTCTTAGCAGAATGCCTCCCAGACCTTTTCTTTTTCTTTTTCGTCTGGAGGCTTGGTTCATGACAACAACATACACTGTCGGCATTTAACATTGCATAAGCATTTCTGGAGAAATTTTGTGCAATGCCTCCCCCTGCACATTCGCTGCCAAGCAGCCGCTAGCAGGGGTTTTTAATCATCCCGATCATATATTGCTGTCCGCCACTTCAGAGGTGGCAGATGAGTTAAGGAGCAGCGGTTTTATGACCGCTGCTTCTTAACTTAAGTTTCAGGCAGACCTTAAACTTCGGGGGTAGATTGCAGCATCCGCTGCTTGATAAATCTACCCCCAGATGTCAAATTCTAAATTGCTCTTCTTATTTCTCATGTTTTATCTGTAGACATAATATGTACAAATCAAAGTTAAAATGTGATGTTGTCACTTCATACTTGGTCATGTAGATTTGAATACCTCAATAAAGCTTGTATTTAAAAAAAAATAATAACAATGAGAGAACAGAAGAGAAATGCAGGCGCAGCGAGAAAAACAATAGCATTGTGAGTAGTAGCCATGCTACTCAGTGAGTCAGGTAGGATCTGTATGGGTTGAACTTGATGGACTTCTGTTTTCTCTTCAACCTCATCTACCTTGTTACTATGTTACTCTGGTTGTACCCAGCAGTTTAATATAAAAGTTTAGTCTCCATAATATAAGGGGTACTGCATTGTTGTAACCTACATTTCCCTAGTTTACCAAGGACAGCTATAAATGAGCTACTACATTAACAATGTCCCTTTAAAGGGACATGAAACCCAAACATTTTCTTTCATGATTCAGATAGAGAACACAATTTCAAACAACTTTCCAATTTACTTTTATTATTTAATTTGCTTCTTTTTCTTGTTATACTTTTCTGAAATGTTTTTCTAGGCAAGTGCATGTGCAACAGAGAACCTAGATTCTAACTGTTGATTGGTGGCTGCTTAACCATGTGTTCAGTTAGAAACCAGTAGTGCATTGATACTCCTTCAACAAATGATACAAAGATAATAAAACAGATTAGATAATAGAAGTAAATTAGAAAGTTGTTTAAAATGGTATTCTCTATCTGAATCATGAAAGAACATGTTTGGGTTTCATGTCCCTTTAAGAAACCTACAATAAATTGTGCATTACATTTGATTGATTGAAAGAGACCCCCCAGAATGCTAACATACTAGTTATTTATTATTGAAAGTTATGTTTTTATATTTTATTTTCATATGCTCTATATTTCTAGTTGTCACTTCTAAAACACAAGAAAACTGGAAGTGTCACTGAAGCATGATGTCACATGACATATCACTCTATATAATTCTGTTTCACATTCCAAGTCCTGATGAACATTTGTACATGTTAAAATAATATACTCCATTAGCAATTGGCTCCTCTTGTATTTTACTGAGATTACTGCAAGAAATAAGAATGTCCTCATAACAGCTTCTTTCTGTTATTCCACAAGTCACAGTAAAGTAATTTCCAATGAAGTGACACCTCATTTCCTTTCATTGACTTTTTCTAGGTATGTGATAAGTATACTAATTTTAAGTAATTCCTACCTGACAGCTTGTTTTTCAAACATATATTGCATTCAAGAGACACATTTGAAAAAAACTAAAAAATTACAGTATTTCTACATTTTCAATATTCTTTTATTATTAAATGTCCTAATTATTTGTTGTGACAACAACACACTACAATTCCAGAGTCAACATTATTCTCTCGACTAATGTACATATATGCATTTACACTTATCCTATATATTTTTGGTATCAGATTACTAGAGGTCCATTTGCTATTTTACAAATATTTTAAACAAGTTGAGATTATAGTTTAGTGGAATTACTTATGTCTTGAATGGCTGTTAAAGGGACAGTCTACCATAGAATTGTTATTGTTTTAAAAGATAGATAATCCCTTTATTACCCATTCCCCAGTTTCTGTGATTACGTTGTATCTAGGAACATTCTTCCAGCCCCCTGATCACATGACTGTGACTGTTTATTATCTATTGTCTTAAATGTAGCATTGTTTTGTGCTAAATCTTAAATAACCCCCTGTGCCTGAACACAGTGTTATCTATATGACCCACGTGTACTTTCTGTCTCTTTGTGTTGAAAAGAGATTTAAAAAGCATGTGATAAGAGGCAGCCCTCAAAGGCTTAGAAATTAGCATATGAGCCTACCTATGTTTAGTTTAAACTAAGAATACCAAGAGAAAAAAAGCAAATTTGATGATAAAAGTAAATTGCAAAGTTGATTAAAATTAAAAGTCCTATCTGAATAATGAAAGTTTAATTTATACTAGACTGTCCCTTTAAAGACAGTTTATTTTTACTTTGTTTTTGGAGACTGTAAAATACTTGCGTTCCTCTTTTTCCCAGTAGACATATTGGGCTAGATTACAAGTAGAGGGCAAAATATCACTTTTACAAAGCGATAATTGCGCTCCACTTAGTAATAGCGGCGCACATAAATTTGCGCTGGTGTTACAAGTTAGGTTGTGTTTGCATTGCACTGAAGCAGAGTGCACATCCATAGGCTCCAATGAAAGCCTCGTTCTCATGCCGTCAGACACAGAATGAGAACCTAGTGTAGCAAAGGGGTTAAGTCACAAAGCGATGGGCAGCAGATATAAATATATATATATATATATATATATATATATACACATACACACATTTATTGTATGTACACATATTAACACATAAATATATATGTACACACAGTCCTCTATAGACTGATATGTAAAGACACTCTTCAGTTTATTTTTTTAATGCTACTTTTTTTATTTCAAAAAGGGACCTAACATGTTATTTTCAGGGCAATTGGGGGACATTTAAAAATTAACCATATGTCTGACCCCAAGTTAATTTTTTGAGCGCTAATTGCTACCGCAAGCTTGCAGTATCAATAACCAGTCACTTGTAATTTGTCCAATAAATTAGGGCTCCACTTGTAATCTAGCCCAATATGGCCTTGGTTTTCCAAAAATATGTACATTTAAATTGGATTTTAAATTGTGTGCACGATTCATAAACGAAAAATTGGGTGTCCACTTTGAGGCTCCTTATCTGTTTTATATATGTTGGGGATTTTCCTCAGCAGAAGAGATAGGTAAGGGGATGGGGCTTAAAAAAAAAAAGACCAAAGTAATATAAATAAAATTATAATTAAAGTCAATCTTTTAATACTCTTAGGCCTAGATTTGGAGTTTGGCGGTAGCCGTGAAAACCAGCGTTAGAGGCTCCTAATGCTGGTTTTAGGCTACCGCCGGTATTTGGAGTCAGTCAGGAAAGGGTCTAACGCTCACTTTTCACCCGCGACTTTTCCATACCGCAGATCCCCTTACGTCAATTGCGTATCCTATCTTTTCAATGGGATCTTCCTAACTCCGGTATTTAGAGTCGTGTCTGAAGTGAGCGTTAGAATTCTAACGACAAAACTCCAGCCGCAGAAAAAAGTCAGTAGTTAAGAGCTTTTTGGGCTAACGCCGGTTCATAAAGCTCTTAACTACTGTGCTCTAAAGTACACTAACACCCATAAACTACCTATGTACCCCTAAACCGAGCCCCCCCCCACATCGCCGACACTCGATTAAATTTTTTTAACCCCTAATCTGCCGACCGCCACCTACGTTATCCTTATGTACCCCTAATCTGCTGCCCCTAACACCGCTGACCCCTATATTATATTTATTAACCCCTAATCTGCCCCCCACAACGTCGCCGCCAGCTACCTACACTTATTAACCCCTAATCTGCCGTCCGCACGCCGCCGCCGCCAGCTACATTATAGCTATGTACCCCTAATCTGCTGCCCCTAACACCGCCGACCCCTATATTATATTTATTAACCCCTAACCTGCCCCCCTCAACGTCGCCTCCACCTGCCTACACTTATTAACCCCTAATCTGCCGAGCGGATCTCACCGCTACTATAATAAAGTTATTAACCCCTAATCCACCTCACTCCCGCCTCAATAACCCTATAATAAATAGTATTAACCCCTAATCTTCCCTCCCTAACATCGCCGACACCTAACTTCAAGTATTAACCCCTAATCTGCCGATCGGAGCTCACTGCTACTCTAATAAATTTTTTAACCCCTAAAGCTAATTTTAACCCTAACACCCCCCTAAGTTAAATATAATTTTATTCTAACAAAATAAATTAACTCTTATTAAATAAATTATTCCTATTTAAAGCTAAATACTTACCTGTAAAATAAACCCTAATATAGCTACAACATAAATTATAATTATATTATAGCTATTTTAGGATTTATATTTATTTTACAGGCAACTTTGTATTTATTTTAACCAGGTACAATAGCTATTAAATAGTTAAGAACTATTTAATAGCTAAAATAGTTAAAATAATTACAAAATTACCTGTAAAATAAATCCTAACCTAAGTTACAATTAAACCTAACACTAGACTATCAATAAATTAATTAAATAAAATACCTACAATTACCTACAATTAAACCTAACACTACACTATCAATACATTAATTAAATACAATATCTACAAATAAATACAATTAAATAAACTAACTAAAGTACAAAAAATAAAAAAGAACTAAGTTACAAAAAATAAAAAAATATTTACAAACATCAGAAAAATATTACAACAATTTTAAACTAATTACACCTACTCTAAGCCCCCTAATAAAATAACAAAGACCCCCAAAATAAAAAAATGCCCTACCCTATTCTAAATTACTAAAGTTCAAAGCTCTTTTACCTTACCAGCCCTGAACAGGGCCCTTTGCGGGGCATGCCCCAAAGAATTCAGCTCTTTGGCCTGTAAAAAAACACATACAATACCCCCCCCAACATTACAACCCACCACCCACATACCCCTAATCTAACCCAAACCCCCCTTAAATAAACCTAACACTAAGCCCCTGAAGATCTTCCTACCTTATCTTCACCATACCAGGTTAACCGATCGATCCAGAAGAGTACCTCGGATGTCCTGATCCAAGCCCAAGCAGGGGGCTGAAGATGTCCATGATCCGGCTGAAGTCATCATCCAAGCGGGAGCTGAAGAGGTCCATGATCCGGCTGAAGTCATCATCCAAGCGGGAGCTGAAGAGGTCCATGATCCGGCTGAAGTCTTCTATCAACGGCATCTTCAATCTTCTTTCTTCCGGATCCATCTTGAAGACCTCCGACGCGGAACATCCTGCTGGCCCGACGGACTACCGATGAATGAAGGCTCCTTTAAGGGACGTCATCCAAGATGGTGTCCCTCGAATTCCGATTGGCTGATAGGATTCTATCAGCCAATCGGAATTAAGGGAGGAAAATTCTGATTGGCTGATGGAATCAGCCAATCAGAATCAAGTTCAATCCGAATCAAGTTCAATCCTATCAGCCAATCGGAAATTCGAGGGATGCCATCTTGGATGACATCCCTTAAAGGAGCCTTCATTCGTCGGTAGTCTGTCGGGCCAGCAGGATGTTCCGCGTCAGAGGTCTTCAAGATGGATCCGGAAGAAAGAAGATTGAAGATGCCGTTGATAGAAGAATTCAGCCGGATCATGGACCTCTTCAGCTCCCGCTTGGATGATGACTTCAGCCGCATCATGGACCTCTTCAGACATGGTATCCCGTAGCCACTACCAAGTGGGGAAAACAAGGACTACCATTCGGGCAGGATCTTTCTCATGCGGCACTTGCTCCTCATGTAAATATATCCGTAGAACGGATATGATTCAAGATAGGTTTGGCCACACACACAAAATTAAGAATTACATCAGCTGTACATCGGACAATGTAATATATGTATTATCTTGCAGCTGTTCCAAGATCTATGTTGGAATAACCAGCCGCCAGCTCAAAGTCAGACTACAGGAGCATGTAAGGAACATTAAAAATGCTGCAAAGGACCTTGAAGATGGAAAAACCATAACCTCAGTGGCTCTCCATTTCCTTAAACGCCATTTCTCTAACCCGAGAGACATTAGAGGGGGCAATATAGAACAGGCCTTGTTAAGGGCAGAGTGTAGATGGATATATCTACTAGATAGTGTGTATCCAAAGGGATTAAACGAACAAAACAACTATTATTGTTTTCTGTAAAAATGAACAAACTCAGAGACTAACAAGAACCTTGGATATATACACTAATACACATCCAAACATGACATCCCAGGATGTGAGAATGAGATATAATACTACCAGGATTTAAAAAGGGAAAACTTGAGAAGTACCAGTTAGTAAAAAAGGATATATAACAAAACTAATGTAACTTTACTTCAACC
The DNA here is from genome assembly GCF_027579735.1 of Bombina bombina. Taxonomy (NCBI): domain Eukaryota; kingdom Metazoa; phylum Chordata; class Amphibia; order Anura; family Bombinatoridae; genus Bombina; species Bombina bombina. The sequence goes on along the minus strand of NC_069501.1, from coordinate 350,423,868 downwards.
CCTATATAGTCCGAGTAAAACTGTGTACTAACTACATGAAACCGCATAAGAGTGGGACCGTAAGATCGTATAATAATATATAATGGGAACCTTAAATGAATAGGTTCCATTTACCACTTTCATTGGTTGACTTATCAATAAATAATTAATCATAAACTTGTTAAAAACCTACCTCTTCCTTCACTTTTTTGCAGCAATGCAAATGTTGCACTTTATAATTTATTTGCACACTCTATGGTGTAAGTACACCTACCAAGGTAATATTAAGCGTTACCCTAAGTCTGAGAAGTCCAGATTTATTTAGATCTGTTAAAACTCACTAATAAAATTGTTTGGACAGCCCAGGACATATTGGGACTGGGCACCTGTTTGCACATTATCAATACACTATTTAAATCATAATTCTGTCTTGGAACCTAGAACTTAACTAGGTTAAATAATTGGACATTTGATCAAGTGTTTCACTTTTTTCCATTCACACATAAATAGGGCACTAGTTTTCTTTTCATTGTCTGTTTACACATTTTTCACCCTTACACGGTATCACCACTTGTAACAGGAGTACATCCTGATCTCATCCACACCAATGGTCTCACACAATGTTCCCTTTATAACATGACGTGTCACCAATGATTATACAGTAAATCATGGAAAGTGTTATCTCCGTTTATTTTTGATTTATTTTTGATTACGATCAGACTACTATTAGGTCTCCTATAAGGAAGAACGGCTCAATTTGTAGGTGTCAACCCCTCTAAACTAGCGATTTAACCACCTCATATCCCCTTCAGAATACCATCGCACTTAGTAACACAACCCCTGTTACTCGCATAAGCATCTCAATCGGTTATTCAGAATTAAAGACAGGCATCCAATAAGACCTGATAGAAAGGGCAAACCCGTTACACACCCCCTTCTCCTACAAATACAATAGGAGAAGCAGGGAACCAATCACTATAGCCGAAGGGGGAGAACCTCCCACCGGTCAGCCAATAAAAAGCCCCAAGTTCGGCGGGCGCCCCACCTTTGACAAAGCCTTTGTGGCGAAACATGTCAGGGCAGCTGGAGAACATTTCTCCTTTTTAACTAAAACAACAGTGTGATTTGGTGTATGAATGTTTAATTAGAAAATAATTTAAAAAGGTATATGCGTGAGAGAGTGTGTGCAATGGAGATATCCTAGCCGTATACCAGTTGCTAATTATTTGTATCAGCACCTTTTAAATCGCTACCTCAAATAATAGATATACCACGAATTGACACATTATGGTAAGGGGGCTTCAATGCTTCCTTAACCTAAAATATTAAGTGACCTATTTATCTTAAAAAAACTTGGGAGGTTTAACGGTAATATAATTTTTACTACCAAGTCTAAAACACCCGCTTTGCTATTTTGTTAATGGTAACAATAGATAATTTATCGGCAAAATAAGCTATATACTCCTAACCAGCATATAATACTTATCTAGGAGATATATCAGACCATATTTGGGGGCCAATATTGACAGTAATTACTGGTGATGTACGCTGCTAACTTTAACCATATGTAAGGGAACCTATATTAGTATCACTGATGCTACGGAAGCCTGTGTATACGTAATCAATTAGGGGCATTATTCTGATATCTCAGTTGTATTAGTTAGTGGCTCTGACACAAAGGAGGTCAGTGTAACTAAAAGAAATCATTTTTAATACCGCAACCGTCATTTTACAGCTGAGTTTTGCCCGAATTTATCATAAAAAGTTCTCACCTAAATGCTAAGCGCCATTACACAAGTATAAGCACCGCACACTGCAATATGTATTTGTTTATACTAGGTATTCTCATCCAGTATTAAATAAACTGATATTGTACCGGATTTATGTGTATGTTTAGCTCTCTGAATGGAATCCCATTAATATAATTATTGGTACCCATAAACAATTTCAATTAACCCATAGAGCTATCTACATACGAGTACAGAATAGTTGCAATACCAGATTAATACTGGAAAACCCCTAACTTGATTATCCCTATAAGTAGGGGAATACTCCTGAACCCCCGTGTATAAGTGGGTATAACGATATTTAAAAGGGGTGCCATATCGTCTTACAAATACCGCCTCACAGTATAATAACATCAACCTAACCTAGGATGATGCAGCAGATAATTCCCCCAGTGCATTCAACAAGGTGGTAATTCTATTCTATTTCAAACAACAGAGTGGCAAATAGTAAGCGGGGACTTTTACAGCCTGGGTCCTTAATATCTGAATATTATTACTCACACCCCTCTCACAGAGGACTAACATAACTATTGGTGGATCGGCCACACCTGAGATATAACTCAGGATCTCATATAAAAGGGTGACACCCGAGGTACATGTAGCACCCCACAATAGTGAGGATATCCTCCTGAGAATATACCTATAATATACAATTTGATAATTCCTCCTTCGGAGCAGCATTCCCTCACCTCACACTGTTTGTGATTTTTTAATGTGTTGTAATGATTTTAACAATTCTAATAAAAGTTAAGTTTTAAAACCGCCCTTCTCTGGGCTTCTTTACCTATGGTAGCATTGGACTTAAATTGATTACTTGCTGGTGAGTGCTATCTAAGTACATCCTTTCAATTGCTTCCTGCAATTGATATTTGTTAATTGTAACTTAGGTTAGGATTTATTTTACAGATAATTTTGTAATTATTTTAACTATTTTAGCTATTAAATAGTTCTTAACTATTTAATAGCTATTGTACCTGGTTAAAATAAATACAAAGTTGCCTGTAAAATAAATATAAATCCTAAAATAGCTATAATATAATTATAATTTATGTTGTAGCTATATTAGGGTTTATTTTACAGGTAAGTATTTAGCTTTAAATAGGAATAATTTATTTAATAAGAGTTAATTAATTTCGTTAGATTTAAATTATATTTAACTTAGGGGGGTGTTAGTGTTAGGGTTAGACTTATCTTTAGGGGTTAATACATTTATTAGAATAGCGGTGAGCTCCAGTCGGCAGATTAGGGGTTAATGTTTGAAGTTAGGTGTCGGCGATGTTAGGGAGGGCAGATTAGGGGTTAATACTATTTATTATAGGGTTAGTGAGGCGGATTAGGGGTTAATAACTTTATTATAATAGCGGTGCGGTCCGCTCGGCAGATTAGGGGTTAATAAGTGTAGTTAGGTGGAGGCGACGTTGTGGGGGGCAGATTAGGGGTTAATAAATATAATATAGGGGTCGGCGGTGTTAGGGGCAGCAGATTAGGGGTACATAGGGATAATGTAAGTAGCGGCGGTTTACGGAGCGGCAGATTAGGGGTTAAAAATAATATGCAGGGGTCAGCGATAGCGGGGACGGCAGATTAGGGGTTAATAAGTGTAAGGTTAGGGGTGTTTAGACTCGGGGTACATGTTAGAGTGTTAGGTGCAGACGTAGGAAGTGTTTCCCCATAGACAACAATGGGGCTGCGTTAGGAGCTGAACGCTGCTTTTTTGCAGGTGTTAGGTTTTTTTTCAACTCAAACAGCCCCATTGTTTCCTATGGGGGAATCGTGCACAAGCACGTTTTTGAGGCTGGCCGCGTCCGTAAGCAACTCTGGTATTGAGAGTTGCAGTGGCGTTAAATATGCCTGTACGCTCCCTTTTTGGAGCCTAACGCAGCCATTCTGTGGACTCTCAATACCAGAGTTATTTTAAAGGTGCAGCCAGAAAAAAGCCAGCATTAGCTACGCGGGTCGTTACCGACAAAACTCTAAATCTAGCCGTTAGGCAGCAAATCAAACACAAGCGCAAACCACTGGTATAGTGAGCTCTGTATTTAATTAGCCTTTGCAGCAACAGTGCTAAATATTTTTATCTTAATTGGACATCTAATAATAGATTATTTAAAACTGCCCTCTGCATTCCCCATTAATATTCTAGATTCTGGCCTTTAACCCCTTAATGACCACAGCACTTTTCCATTTTCTGTCCGTTTGGGACCAAGGCTATTTTTACATTTTTGCGATGTTTGTGTTTAGTTGTAATTTTCTTCTTACTCATTTACTGTACCCACACATATTATATACCGTTTTTCTCGCCACTAAATGGACTTTCTAAAGATACCATTATTTTCATCATATCTTATAATTTACTATAAAAAAAATATAAAATATGAGGAAAATGGAAAAAAACACACTTTTTCTAACTTTGACCCCCAAAATCTGTTACATATCTACAACCACCAAAAAACACCCATGCTAAATAGTTTCTAAATTTTGTCCTGAGTTTAGAAATACCCAATGTTTACATGTTCTTTGCTTTTTTTGCAAGTTATAGGGCCATAAATACAAGTAGCACTTTGCTATTTCCAAACCACTTTTTTCCAAAATTAGCGCTAGTTACATTGGAACACTAATATCTTTCAGGAATCCCTGAATATCCATTGACATGTATATATTTTTTTTAGTAGACATCCCAAAGTATTGATCTAGGCCAATTTTGGTATATTTCATACCACCATTTCACCGCCAAATGCGATCAAATACAAAAAATTGTTCACTTTTTCACAAAGTTTTTCACAAACTTTCGGTTTCTCACTGAAATTATTTACAAACAACTTGTGCAATTATGGCATAAATGGTTGTAAATTCTTCTCTGGGATCCCCTTTGTTCAGAAATAGCAGACATATATGGCTTTGACATTGCTTTTTGGTAATTAGAAGGCCGCTAAATGCCACTGCGCACCACAAGTGTATTATGCCTAGCAGTTAAGGGGATAATTAGGGAGCTTTTAGGGAGCTTGTAGGGTTAATTTTAGCTTTAGTGTAGTGTAGTAGACAACCCCAAGTATTGATCTAGGCACATTTTGGTATATTTCATGCCACCATTTCACCGCCAAATGCGATCAAATTAAAAAAAACGTTAAATTTTTCACAATTTTAGGTTTCTCACTGAAATCATTTACAAACAGCTTGTGCAATTATGGCACAAATGGTTATAAATCCTTCTCTGGGATCCCCTTTGTTCAGAAATAGCAGCCATATATGGCTTTGGCATTGCTTTTTGGTAATTAGAAGTCCGCTAAATGCCGCTGCGCACCACACGTGTATTATGCCCAGCAGTGCAGGGGTTAATTAGGGAGCTTGTAGGGAGCTTGTATGGTTAATTTTAGCTTTAGTGTAGTGTAGTAGACAACCCAAAGTATTGATCTAGGCCCATTTTGGTATATTTCATGCCACCATTTTACCGCCAAATGCGATCAAATAAAAAAAAAAAAGTTAAATTTTTCACAATTTTAGGTTTCTCACTGAAATAATTTACAAACAGTTTGTGCAATTATGGCACAAATGGTTGTAAATGCTTGTCTGGGATCCCCTTTGTTCAGAAATAGCAGACATATATGACTTTGGCGATGCTTTCTGGTAATTAGAAGGCCGCTAAATCCTGCTGCGCCTCACACGTGTATTATGGCTAGCAGTGAAGGGGTTAATTAGGGAGTTTATAGGGAGCTTGCAGGGTTAATTTTAGCTTTAGTGTAGAGATCAGCCTCCCACCTGACACATCCCACCCCCTGATCCCTCCCAAACAGCTCCCTCCCCCACCCCACAATTGTCCCCGCCATCTTAAGTAATGGCAGAAAGTCTGCCAGTACTTAAATAAAAGGGTTTTTAAAAAAACATATGCTACTGTGTAGGATCCCCCCTTAGCCCCCAACCTCCCTGATCCCCCCAAAACCGCTCTCTAACCCTCCCCTCTGCCTTATTGGGGGCCATCTTGGGTACTGGCAGCTGTCTGCCAGTACCCAGTTTGCAAAAAAAAGTGCTTTTTTTTGTTTGTTTGGTTTTTTTTCTGTAGTGTAGCTTCCCCCCCCCCACACACAGACAAACCCCCACCTTGCTGATCGTTTTTTTTTTTTACTTTAGACATTTTTTAACATTTTTTATTATAGCATTTTCTGTAGGGTAGCGGTTCCCACCCGCTCCCTCCCCGTGCACGAGCCTGCCCCCGCCCTCCCGTGCACGCGCGCACATCCGTGCGCGCCCCTGGCCATCCCCGCCCACGATCCTGCCCCCCTCCACATCACCAGGGCCATCGATGGCCGCCACCCGCCTCCCGGTGCGGCTCCCACCCACCAACGCAGTGAGCCACCGATCTCCGGTGCAGAGAGGGCCACAGAGTGGCTCTCTCTGCACCGGATGGCTTAAAAAGGTTATTGCAGGATGCCTCCATATCGAGGCATCACTGCAATAACCGGAAAGCAGTTGGAAGCGAGCAGGATCGCTTCCAGCTGCTTTCCACACAGAGGACGTGCAGGGTACGTCCTCAGGCGTTAACTGCCTTTCTTTTTAGGACGTACCCTGCACGTCCTCAGTCGTTAAGGGGTTAAAGTCAGCAAAAATGCACAGTAACACAAGCTACACATATACATGTACACACACTCAAATACACCGAAACTCACACTACATAGCATATACTTTCACATGCAGATACACACACTACATACACCTATACATTCAGATACACACACACTACATACACTTATACATGCAGATACACACACACTACATAGCATACACTTATACAGGGAGATACACACACACACACACTACATAGTATACACTTATACATGCAGATACACACACACACACTACATAGTATACACTTATACAGGGAGATACACACACACTACATAGTATACACTTATACATGCAGATACACACACCAACACACACACACTACATACACTTATACATGCAGATACACCACACACACTACATAGCATACACTTATACAGGGAGATACACACACACACACACACTACATAGTATACACTTATACATGCAGATACACACACCAACACACACACACTACATAGGATCACTTATACATGTAGATACACACTCACACTATATAGCTTACACTTATATATGCAGATACACAAACACACTACATAGCTTACTCTTATACATGCAGATACACACACACACATTACATATCATACACATATACATGCAGATACACACACACTACATAGCATCACTTATACATGCAGATACACACGCACACTACATAGCTTACACTTATACATGCAGATACACAAACACACTACATAGCTTACTCTTATACATGCAGATACACACGCACAAATTACATATCATACACTTATACATGCAGATACACTCACACATTGCATAGCTCACACTTATACATGCAGATACACACCCACACTACATAGCTTACACTTACATGCAGATACACACACACTACACAGCATACACTTATACATGAAGACACACACACACCCACTACATAGCTTACACTTATACATCCAGATACACACACACTACACAGCATACACTTATACATACAAATACACACACATACTACATTGCATACACTTATACCTGCAGATATACACACACACACTACATAGCTTACACTTATACATGCAGATACACATACACTACATCAGTGATTTTTAACCTTTTTTTTGCTGTGGCACACTTTTTTACATTAAAAAATCCTATGGCACACCACCATCCCAAAATTTTAAAAAAATCACACATTGTAGCCTAATACAGCATATATATATATATATATATATATATATATATATATATATATATATATATATATACATACACATACACACAAACACACACATACTGTATGTATTGTGCTGTTATGCCATGCCTCCTACAAACTACCCCTGCACTGGGAGTAAAAAACAAGCAAAGTTTAAAAAATAAGTCACACTGTTGTCAGTCTGCCGTGGCACACCTGAGGATCTCTCACGGCACACTAGTGTGCCACGGCACACTGGTTGAAAAACACTGCACTACATAGCTTACACTTATGCATGCAGATACACATACACACTACATAGCATACACTTAAACATGCAGATACACACACACTACATAGCTTACACTTATACATGCAGATACACACACACACACACTACATAGCATACACTTATACATGCAGATATACACACACTACATAGCTTACACTTATACATGCAGATACACACACACACTACATAGCATACACTTATACATGCAGATACACACAGACACATTACATATCATACACATATACATGCAGATACACACACACTACATAGCATCACTTATACATGCAGATACACACACACACTACATAGCATACACTTATACATGCAGATACACACAGACATGTATACATACAGATACACACACACTACGTAGCTTACACTTATACAAACAGATACACACACACTTATACATACAGATACACACACTCTACATAGATTACATTTAAAGGATCTAAATTCTCACCGCTATGGTGAAAATAACCAGCAGTCCAATGTGCCAAGAGTAAACATATAAAATGTAACTTTTATTAATAAATGCAAGCAAAAGTTCTCTTTGGGAAAACAAGCATAGAGTAATATCACAGCCAGTGAAGCAACCTGCAACTGTTCACCTACTCCAACATGTTTTGTGCCATTACAGCACTTTGTCAGGGATAGGGTTAACTTCAGCAAGCTTAGTTTAAAATACATACGTAACCCAATCTCAAGAGTCTAGCGTTTTCTGGCCTATCATCTCATGTGATTTCAAAAAAAGTCTGTTTATACAATGCTTCTGGATTACGATTACACATATTACACTTTAAAAATAAATAGCTAAAACTAACACTATTACTATTAGGTGATACAGTAGATGTAAGTTGAAATTAATGATGTTGATACTTGTGTATCAGTGAAGCTCGGTTTTTGTTCTTAATCGGCCTTATGAAATCATTACTATATTTGTAAATTTGTTGCAAATTATTTATATATATATAATGTTGCAAGCATTAGTAAAGGAGAATAAATTATTGAAACTTATAATTATAAGTTTACAAAAATATGCTACTATTATATTCATGTTTTTTTGCAGTCCGTAGCCTAATAGAATATATTTTTTAGTATTTTGTGCAACATTTCTATATGGAGTATAGATTAATTAGCAACTATTACTTTGTTGTATTTGAAATTGCTAAATTATCTATATTGACAATGACAAAAAAATTAGAAAAGAACACAACAATAGCGTAGATGAATAGAAGACTTGTTGTATAAAAACATACGGCTAGATTACGAGTTGTGCATTAAGGTAAAAAAGCAGCGTTAAGAGGTCCTAACGCTGCTTTTTTACGCCCACTGGTATTACGAGTCTTGAAGGTTTAGGGTCACCGCACACTTCTTTGGCCTTACCGCAAAACGACTTATGTAAACTTCGTAAAGTCTTTTTTCTATGAGACTTCCATAGCGCCGGTATTACGAGTCTGGGAGGCCAAAAAGTGAGCGGTACACCCTACCCCGTACAGAGTCCTAATGCATTTAAAAGCCAGTAGTTATGAGTTTTATGGTGCAACGCCGTAGCATAAAACTCATAACTAAAGTGCTAAAAAGTACACTAACACTCATAAACTACCTATTAACCCCTAAACCGAGGACCTCCCGCATCGCAAATACTAAAATAAAAATTTTAACCCCTAATCTGCCGCTCCGGACACCGCCGCCACCTACATTATATGTATGAACCCCTAATCTGCTGCCCCCAACATCGCTGACACCTACATTATATTTATTAACCCCTAATCTGCCACCCCTAATGTCGCTGCCACCTACCTACACTTATTAACCCCTAATCTGCCGCTCCCGGACCCCGCCGCAATGTATTAACCCCTAAACAGCTGCTCTGGACCCCGCCGCAACTCTAATAAATGTATTAACCCCTAAACTGCCGCCCCTGGTGCCCACCGCCACCTACATTATACTTATTAACCCCTAATCTGCTGCCCCCTACACCGCTGCCACCTACCTAAATTTATTAACCCCTAATCTGCCACCCCCAATGTCGCCGCCACTATATTAAAGTTATTAACCCCTAAACCTAAGTCTAACCCTAAACCTAACACCCCCTAACTTAAATATAATTTAAATAAATCTAAATAAATATTACTATCATTAACTAAATTATTCCTATTTAAAACTAAATACTTACCTGTAAAATAAACCCTAAGATAGCTACAATATAACTAATAGTTACATTGTGGCTAGCTTAGGATTTATTTTTATTTTACAGGCAAGTTTGTATTTATTTTAACTATGTACAATATGTATTAAATAGGTATTAACTATTTAATAACTACCTAGTTAAAATAAAGACAAATTTACCTGTAAAATAAAACCAAACCTAAGTTACACTAACACCTAACAATACACTATAATTAAATAAATGAAATTAAATTAGCTAAAGTACAAAAAAAAACACACTAAATTACAAAAAATAACAAACAAATTACACACATTTAAACTAATTACACCTAATCTAATAGCCCTATTAAAATAAAAAAGCCCCCCCAAAATAAAAAAAAAACCCTAGCCTAAACTAAACTACCAATAGCCCTTAAAAGGGCCTTTTACGGGGCATTGCCTCAAAGTAATCAGCTCTTATACCTGTAAAAAAAATACAAACAACCCCCCAACAGTAAAACCCACCACCCACACAACCAACCCCCCAAATAAAATAATAGCTAAAAAAAACTAAGCTCCCCATTGCCCTGAAAAGGGCATTTGGATGGGTATTGCCCTTAAAAGGGCAGTTAGCTCATTTGCTAGCCCAAACCCCTAATCTAAAAAAAACCCCACCCAATACACCCTTAAAAAACCTAACACTAACCACCTTAAGATCGACTTATCGGGAGACGTCTTCATCCAAGTCGGGTGAAGTGGTCCTCCAGACGGGCAGAAGTCTTCATCCAAGCCGGCAGAAGTGGTCCTCCAGACGGGCAGAAGTCTTCATCCAGACGGCATCTTCTATCTTCATCCATCCTGCGCGGAGCGGCTCCATCTTCAAGACATCCGACGCGGAGCATCCTCTTCTTCTGACGACTAAAACAGAATGAAGGTACCTTTAAGTGACGTCATCCAAGATGGCGTCCCTTTGATTCTGATTGGCTGATAGAATTCTATCAGCCAATCGGAATTAAGGTAAAAAAAATCCTATTGACTGATGTAATCAGCCAATAGGATTGAAGTTCAATCCTATTGGCATATCCAGCAAAATAATTGCCTATCACCTAGATTACGAGTTTTGCGTTAGAGGCTGTGCGGTGCTAATGAGCAGTTTTCTCTCACCACTCACTTACCTACAGCGCTGGTATTACGAGTTTTCAGAAACCCGTTGTTAAAAGACAAAAAGTAAGCATTGAGCAAAATTTTGCTCATTACCGCACTCCAATACCAGTGCTGCTTAAGTCAGCGGTGAGCTGGTGTAACGTGCTCGTGCACGATTTCCCCATAGGAATCAACGGGGAGAGCCAGCTGAGAAAAAGTCTAACACCTGCAAAAAAGCAGCGTAAAACTCCTTAACGCAGCCCCATTGATTCCTATGGGGAAATAAAATTTATGTCTACACCTAATACCCTAACATGAACCCTGAGTCTAAACACCCCTAATCTTACACTTATTAACCCCTAATCTGCCGCCCCCAACATCTTCGACACCTACATTATTCTTATTAACCCCTAAACTGCCGCTCCGGACACCGCCGCCACCTACATTATACTTATTGACCCCTAATCTGCTGCCCCCAACATCGCTGACACCTATATTATATTTATTAACCCCTAATCTGCCGCCCCCAATGTCGCCGCCACCTGTTCCAATCAGCCAATAGAATGAATAATCGTGAAGCTTATAATATAGGTGAACATATTGACAAATGTGAACTTTGATAATGAGAAAACCGGACATTACTACTGATTCCGTAACTGAGTGTATAAAACATTAATGGGATTACGGTTTACAGATATTAGTCCTGTGTGAATGTGAATTATATTTTGCATTTTACAATGCCTTTATAAATATTTAAATATTTTATATTTATATTTGCTATACCCCATGAATAGCTTCTGTGAAGTGTTACTCAAAATGTGGTTAAACAAAACTACTGTGGTGATCTAACTAATTATTGCTAACTGTAACTAAGTACAAATGTGTGTGCAAAAATTAAATGTAAGGTGTCAAAACTAAATATTGTTATAACATATCCATACTGAGCAATAAAAGTGATTCTGTTTCTCTTAACATTTAAATGCTCTACAGTTGCAAGAAAAAGTATGTGAACCCTTTGGAATGATATGGATTTCTGCACAAATTGGTCATAAAATGTGATCTGATCATCATTTAAGTCACAACAATAAACAATCACAGTCTGCTTAAACTAATAACACACACATAATGAAATGTTGCCATGTTTTTATTGAACACACCATGTAAACATTCACAGTGCAGGTGGAAAAAGTATGTGAACCCTTGGATTTAATAACTGGTTGAACCTCTTTTGGCAGCAATAACTTCAACCAAACGTTTCCTGTAGTTGCAGATCAGACATGCACAACGGTCAGGAGTAATTCTTGACCATTCCTCTTTACAGAACTGTTTCAGTTCAGCAATATTCTTGGGATGTCTGGTGTGAATCGCTTTCTTGAGGTCATGCCACAGCATCTCAATCGGGTTGAGGTCAGGACTCTGACTGGGCCACTTCAGAAGGCGTATTTTCTTCTGTTTAAGCCATTCTGTTGTTGATTTACTTCTATGCTTTGGGTCATTGTCCTGTTGCAACACCCATCTTCTGTTGAGTTTCAGCTGGTAGACAGATGGCCTTAAGTTCTCCAACAAAATGTCTTGATAAACTTGGGAATTCATTTTTCCTTCGATGATAGCAATCCGTCCAGGCCCTGACGCAGCAAAGCAGCCCCAAACCATGATGCCCCCACCACCATACTTCACAGTTGGGATGAGGTTTTGATGTTGGTGTGCTGTGCCTCTTTTTCACCACACATAGTGTGTGTTTCTTCCAAACAACTCAACTTTGGTTTCATCTGTTCACAGAATATTTTGCCAGTACTGCTGTGGAACATCCAGGTGCTCTTGTGCAAACTGTAAACGTGCAGCAATGTTTTGTTTGGACAGCAGTGGCTTCCTCTGTGGTATCCTCCCATGAAATCCATTCTTGTTAAGTGTTTTACGTATTGTAGATTCGCTAACAGGGATGTTAGCATTTGCCAGTGACTTTTGTAAGTCTTTAGCTGACACTCTAGGATTCTTCTTCACCTCATTGAGCAGTCTGCGCTGTGCTCTTGCAGTCATCTTTACAGGACGGCCACTTCTAGGGAGAGTAGCAGCAGTGCTGAACTTTCTCCATTTATAGACAATTTGTCTTACCATGGACTGATGAACAGCAAGGCTTTTGGAGATACTTTTATAACCCTTTCCAGCTTTATGCAAGTCAACCATTCTTAATCGTAGGTCTTCTGAGAGCTCTATTGTGCGAGGCATCATTCACATCAGGCAATGCTTCTTGTGAAAAGCAAACCCAGAACTGGTGTGTTTTTTATAGGGTAGGGCAGCTGTAACCAACACCTCCAATCTCATCTCATTGATTGGACTCCAGTTGGCTGACATCTCACTCCAATTAGCTCTTGGAGATGTCATTAGTCTAGGGGTTCACATACTTTTTCCACCGGCACTGTGAATGTTTACATGGTGTGTTCAATAAAACATGGCAACATTTCAATCTTTGTGTGTTATTAGTTTAAGCAGACTGTGATTGTCTATTGTTGTGACTTAGATGATGATCAGATCACATTTTATGACCAATTTGTGCAGAAATCCATATCATTCCAAAGGGTTCACATACTTTTTCTTGCAACTGTATATAGTTTAATTCTAGAATACCTTCAATAGAAATTAAATTAAAATGTTATTGCCCTGTGTACAGTTTCATATCTGATTTTTCATTTATTCCTCTGGGTGCTCCTGATTGTAATGTGAATATCCAGTATATTTCACTTTTATTCAGTCTTGTTTGTCTGTTCCCTCCTGTTATTACTTTTGGTATGTGATCTACAGCCTTAAAGGAAAAGTAATGTAAGGGATTAACATTATGGGAACGAAAATGTCTAGCAACTGGTGTTTTTGGTATCTCTTCAGCAAAGAACAAAAGGTGCTCCCTTATCCTATCTTTGAGTATTCTCGAGGTGCGCCCAACGTATTTCCTTTCACAAAATTGACATGTTATAAAATAAACTACGAATGTAGAATTACATGTAAGATTTTGTTTTATTCTGTATGTTTCTTCTGTTTGGCTGGAAGTGAAAAATGTGTCTACATCTGCATACTCGCAGGATTTACAGGGTTTAGTACCACATTTGTAGAAACCCATTTTCGGTTCCAGCCGAAAAAGTTCTCTTTGAGGCAAATTCCTTGCTGTCAAAATGCCTTTTAAGACTGCTTCCTATTGTACTGGCTTTTTTCGGTACAAACTTGATATTATATATCACCTCTTTATCCAATAGTTTATCTTTATCAAGAATTGCCAAATAATTGAGCAAATTTGTTGATATTGCCTACTGTATGGGGTTGAAAAGACCACTGTATTTTGTGTATAGTTGGAATTTTTAGTGGTCTTATCTTTTAGTAGATCAGTTCTATCCATAAGTAGGACCTGTTGTGCTATATTTTCAAGTGTGACCTTTTTGTAATCCCTGGTTATTAGTCTTTTAGTAAGTTCCTCAGCCTGTATTTTATATTTAGAAATGTCTGTGCAATTCCTTCGTAAACGCATGTATTGTAGGTGTTCAGGATGATGGGAGTTAGCTCTTAGTATAGAATAGTATTACCTGATGTAGGTTTACGATAAGTCTCAGTTTCAATTTGGTCTGCAGATAATTTAAGTAAGACATCTAGAAAAGGCAATTCAGTTGAACTATTATGTGTAAATTTTAAATTCATATTGTTATTATTTATGTAATTCATAAAGTCCTGAAGTTGTTCAGTGTTACCTCTCTAGACTATTAAATTCTTATCAACTCAAAGAAACTTAAATATAAATTGGCATAGGAGGGGGCAAATTTTGCCCCCATCGCTGTGCCACATTTCTGTACATAGAAGTTTCCCATAAACAAAAAATAGTTATGTGTCAGGAGGTATCCTATGGCTTCAATTAAGAATCCTATAAATTCTGCATCAAAGTTAGTTAACATGTTCAGCATTTGTTTTAGGGCAAAAAGCCCCTGAATATGTGGGATGCAAGAATAAAGTCAGGACACATCAATTGAAACCAGGATGCAATCCTTATTGACAGTTACCTCATCCAGCATTTTAAGAAGATGTTTGGTATCCCTGACATGACCTGGGGTAATGGATACAATCGGTTGAAGTTGTTCATCAATGAATGCTCCCAATTTTTCACCTAGAGTGCCAATGCCAGATATAATGGGTCTGCCTGGAGGAGAAATGGGATCTTTATGTACCTTTGGGATATGTTTAAAAACAGGTATTTGGGGGTAATCTGCTCTAAGTTTTTCTGCTGTTGTTTTAGTAATAAAACCTCTATGTACTGACTGATTGAGAAAGGAATCTTTCCTTTTGGAATTTAGTGGTAGGGTTAAAACTGAGTTTAGTATAGATATTGATATCTTCAAGTTGTCTCAATACTTCTGCAGTATATTTGACTAACAACTGAACCTCCCTTGTCTGAATTAGTGATTACCAGATTTTGATTATTTTTTAACCTATCCCATGCTCGTCTTTTGTTTACAGTTAGATTATTTGTCCTAGATTTTTTCTTTTTAATGTTCTGGTATAAGTCAGTAACTTCTTTTTCGACAATGGTATGAAATGCTTCTAATAAGTCTCCCCTCATTTGGACCGGATAAAACTTTTCATTTTTAAATTTTACTTTTGACATTGGATTAATATGTGTATTTGTGTCAAATCTTACGCTATCACTATTTAAATTCATTAAGTCTATAAGACTATATTGTTCTTCAAAGTTAAGGATTGAACCGTCTGTTATATCTTGACTGTCTTTTTAAAGTGAGACATCGTGTCAATTTATTAATATCAGTTAAGTTATTGAACAATGAGAAGTCTGTTGTGGGAGAAAAAGTGAGTCCTTTAGTAAGAACAGTAATTTCTATGTCAGACAGAGTCACATAAGACAGATTAATGACACTTATTTCTTGGGAATTCTCCTTGTCCCACCTCTTCTCCTGCTCGGATATCTGGCTGGTAAATCCTTTTCTTCTTCTCTGTTTTTTTTACTGTCTTTTTTTAATCACTTCCTTCATCTTGTTACTGGATGTGCCTGTTGCTAGTTCAGGTAAAGCTATGGGACTGCTACCATCTTTAGGTCTGACACTCCTTTCGTCATTTGTGTCATGCACTGGAGTGGATGATCTTGGACTGTCCATAGAAGAAGTCTCAAAGCTAGAGAATGTAACCTTGTTATTGCCTTGATTGTTCTTATGTCCCTTATTGGTCTTTGATCTATTATTACTTCTCTGTATGGTGTTCCAATTGTACACAACATACAATTCATAATCTTTGCAATCATGATTATACTTATTAGCTTTATGGTCAGCCAATTCCTCATTTAACTTTTTTATAGTATCTTCTAGTTGATTCTTATAACTTTTGTAGTTAGTGTCTGTCTTCTATGTGGTCAATCTGTTTGTTTTTTAACAGTTGTTTCATAAGGGTCACAGAGCATTGAGTTATAGTGTTATTCCACTCCATCATAAAGTCCTTTCTCTGAGTGGCATATGTGGGATACTTTTTCATCCTAAGGCCTTCTTTTACCTTAAGTATATTGTGCTGTACACAGTAATGGCTAACTCCTTAATGCAATTTCAGCAAAGATAAAAGGTCATCACTATAACTTCATAAGAGACTTTGACAAAGTAGAATGCTTTGATATTTACTCCAACACATATATTATACGATTTAACAAGTTGCAAGCATTCTAAGCAAAAAACCTCTTTTTCTAAATACTGCATGATATACTACATCAGCCCTAACACTTTCTACATTATACTGATAAAAGTTTTAAGGGCTGTACATCAGACTTGTTATTCACAAAATAGATTACAATTATACATTCAGCAGGGCCGGATTGGGCCACTGGGATACCGGGAAAAATCCAGGTGGGCTGGGCAGTCAAGGCCCAGGGTGGAGCGGGCCAGGCCAGCAGCTGCAGCATGAGTGACTGTGGAGAAGAGCGAGCAGTGCACCTAGTGGAACACAGACCACAGTCACTGTTGAACTTGCAAGCGGCCTTTGAGCAGAGTAGTCGACTCTGTGAGTGAGAGGTTGTGTGAAAGTGAGTGTGACTGATAACACACAACAGGAGGCAGGCAGACTTTGTTCAATGGCTGCTCAGAGCCTCAGATGCGGGTGGGTGTCAGTGTTGCCACAGCTTTCACGGCTTCAAGACAGTTCTCCAGCTCCAGCGTCCAGCCTCCAATCACATAATGATGACATCACGCCAAAGGCCAGCCCACAATACACACACTGGGGTGGGGGAGGGAATAAGGGGGGGGTACATCACGTGATGTAAGCACACTCATAGACAGAGTCCAGGAGGGAGGCCATGTGGGACAGCAGCGAGCAGCCAGTCAGTGACTCATTGAACTTTAAACAAGCTTCATCTCCAACTGATACTTCCCTTATGAAGACACTTTCCTTCCATCAGGTACAAATGGTCTAAGTACTGCCAGTTATGCAATAAAATTATATACATATGTGTATATATATATATATATATATATCATGCTGCTTTCATAAGGGAAATTATACTTGACACCCTTAATAGAGGATATGGTGTGCTAAATTGCCCTTACATCAGGTACAAATATGGGCTAAGTACTGCCAGTGATGCAATGATATATATATATATATATATACAGTATATATATATATACTGTATATGTATATATATATATATATATGTGTGTGTGTGTGTGTGTCATGCTGCTTTCATAAGGGAAAGGGAAATTATACTTGACACCCTTACTAGAGGATATGGTGGGCTAAGTACTGCCAGTGGTGCAATAATATTATATATATATATATATATATATATATATATATATAATACAAAGATATACAATGTATGTCACTAGCAAGCTAATACTAGTAATAATGATTATTTCTTAAATACTGTTAATACTTAAAAGCAACAATATAAAAGTTACTAAGATAAATTACTATAAAATTTAAAACATATAAACAGTGTCACATATACACCAAGCAATTATACCAGGCACATATGAAACCACATAAAATCACATAAAATACATAGAAAGAAAAACATATAAATACATTTAGAAATAATTCTTATCAAAGTCCATATATAGAAAAAACTGTGGCAGGTGAAAGAGTTTCCCTTTAAAAGCAATGACGATAGGAAATTACGTCATTGAATTCATGCCGGACGAAGCCCCGTGCAACGTTTGGGGTGAAATGCGCGTAGCAGATGCAGCAGATGCATAGCTACTAAAAAGTTGAGCAGCTGAACAGTTGACGGAAAGCAGAAAGACAAAAGGATGTGGCACCAGAAACCCCATGTAAATCTGCTTTGAAACAAGCACAGATCACGGAAGATCGAAAGGAGGGTAAGAATATATGGCACAAGCTGCCTAATTGAATACGCAGTGGAAGGCGTTACCCTTTGGTGATAAGTGTTCCGTTCTTTTGAATATGAAGGGTTATGTTGAAGGACTATGTAATACTGGCTTTGCTTTACTAACCCATTTGCTCACAAAGGTCTGACTTGCGGGACTAAACTGAAAGCTAACAATACTATCAGTTGCAAGTAACCATGACAACAGCCAGGGGGGTGCACATTGAACAAACTCACTAAAGGGCCATAACTTGTGGAGGTATGATACAGAGGATAAATTTGGATGAGATATCCAACTCGGGTTAAATCATTTACAGGGAGTTCCCTATTAAATGATATGGGTACCCATTATTTTTGTCCAGTGGACTTATCAATAGCTTTTCTGCTTGTGGCAATTTGTAGTTAACTAAATATATGTCAGTTAAGCTGTATATCATTGTTATTGTTTTGATTTACTATATATATATATATATATGGCTTTGATCGATTACAGGGCTGTTGGTCTGGTCTACAATTTTTCCAGGGCTGCTTTTTATTCCCAGTCCGGTCCTGACATGCAGATACACAATTCGGAAAAAAAATCCCCTATTAAAGTGCTCAGTGCCAAAATAAGCAGAGAATGAAAACATGTAGCTTGAAAAAAAACCTGTACTGACTTGTCCCTCCAGTATAGCAGCTCAACAGCAATCAAGTCTTATGTGTAATGGATATACTTTGGCTCATAACTGTGCAAAAACTCGCAACTTACGGTTGAGGCAGCTCCTCTCCTGTCACGGCTCTCATGTATGCTGCTCTGTCTCTGGGTAAAAAAACGTGCTGCCAATGCTCTCTTTCTCCAGCATCTTTTGCTCCAGTCCTGACGCTCACTGCTTACCTGCTCCGCCTCCACCTCTACCTCTGTTACCCTGAAAACCGCCAATGGATTCCCAAGTTCCAGTATGAATGAACAAAAAGAGCGTGGCAAGGGACTGGTACATTTTAAAATTTAGCATTTATTGAAAAGTAAAAAAGGATACCATAATCCATAATCCATCACAAAGAAAACGCTGGTGTAACAGTGGTCTTACACGTTTCAGCTATCGCCTTACTCATAGACCGTGTTACACCTGGCAAATTGGCCTGTTTAAAAATGGTCAGTAATTGCTTGTGACGTAACACCTGTTACTTCTTGTTGGTGATATTCACCTGGACTGAATAACTCTTCAGACCACGACAGCTTAAAGAGGGTTCATTTATTGAAAACACACACACTGCAGTGAGGAGAGAAAGAATACAATGTTTTCTCTGGGGGAGGGCAGTCCCCATCCCAGGTATTTATACACCGGAGACAGGGCATTCCTGAACTCCATATCTAGGCTAATACAGTTTATGATTGGCTAGCTAACATGGTTTATGGTTATAACTTAAGTAAATAACAGTTCTATTCAAAACTGCAGTAGGTTTTACTGTGTCTGACCATATATCAAAAAGGGCAAAGGTCAGGGATAAACTAATGTCTGCTTTTCTGAGACATTCCTTATGTTTACAAAGAGAGTTGTGTAAAAAGTATATATATATATATATATATATATACCATATATCAAAAAGGAGATCAGATAATATATTGTATACAGCGCCAAAAGGCAGAGTTATTGATGGTTGGATAAAGGATGTGGGACACTGTTAGGTGAAATGATAATAAATGATCTAATTTATTACATACAAATAAGTTAAAATAGGTTAAAAATACAGATATAACAGTATAGCAATATATTAAATTAACACATGTGTAGATAAAACATAAAAAATATAAAAAAAAGAAATAATAAGGATATATCTTGATGTGGATATCAGACCATATACAATGAATACAATAAATGATGGTAAATGAACAACAGTAGTAGAGACCAAGCAAGGATGCAAATTGGGGAATATTATCCCATATATTGTGTAATAAAGGTCCAGCAAATATGAAAGTCCAATGCCAAAAAACAGTGTCTATAGTGTCAATAATTCCTCAAAGATGTGTAGTATTCAGGTGAATTTCCAAATAAAGATGGTGAAAAAAATGAAATTTGCCAGAATTTTTTTTTAAAAAAATGTAGTGATTTGTGAAAGACAAAAATTGTGTACACAAAAATTATATTTTGTAAAAAAACAAAAAACCATGTGATGGTAATTTCTCCAATGAGGTCCTGTGGTGCTCTGACTTCTTTATTGCAAAAGTTAAAATGTTTAAAAAATTATAGAGGAAACAAAATAGAAACATAGTGTAGATGTACCAGAAAACATATATTCTAAAGAAAATCTGCTTACCAATTGTTGACGTGTTTCGGCCTAAATAAGGCCTTTTTCAAGACAGTAGTGAGTGTAACTATAAATTGGGCTTTTATATGGTAAGTCTTAAGTATTTGGGCGCCAAAATTACCAAGGGCCACCTACTTCCTGACACAATGTATTGTGGGTAAATTTATTTTAAAAACATTTGTAAAATTTAAAATAGATGGTTTGTATAAATGTATAACTGGTACTATAATTGTATTAACATTAGTGTGTAAAAGTCATCAAAATGTATGTACAATATCGGCTTTAAACCCCATTTAGAACCGTTTAAAAAATCAACAGACATGTAGCACTTCCGGTTTCAATGTGGAATTGCTTCCGGTTTCAGCATTTTTGGGAAGATATATATATAAGTCCACAAGAGTTATAGTCCTAATACATCCATAGGTAAATTCAAAATCACAACTCTATCTTATAGGTGCAGTGTGCCCCATATAGTGATATCCTGACAACAATTTGTTAGAAAATATTAGGTATTAGAAAATCGCGAAACCGGAAGTGAACATTGCGTCACTTCCGGTATCACTCACCAATTGCTTCCGGTGTCAAACTTTTTCGAAGCTACCTACCGGGTAGTAGGGTGGATGGCGGCTAAGCATATGGGTATACCTTTATATTGGAAATCAGATGTCCTTCTTAGAGGATTTCGTTATAGCCAAAAAAATTGTGTATTAGAAAATCGTGAAACCGGAAGTGGACGTGACGTCACTTCCGGTATCGCTCACTTGTTGTTTCTGATATGAATCTTTTGCGGGGATATCAACTAAGAGTATGGCTATACATAAAAAGAGAAATTTGAATGCCTTTCTTAGGGGATTTCTTGTAGCCAGATTGCACAATATAATAAAAAGTCTCGAAAATGGAAATGAAATTGATGTCACTTCCGGTTCCGATCATTTGCCTCTTTTTTGATTTCAGCATTTATGGGGATACATGGAGGGGAGCAAAGTAATAGTGGCTTATTTATATAACTCTACATTGATATGATCGTAGGTGGCATTTTTAATATATAATGAAAAATTATTTGTGTGAACATATTTATTGAATGATTTAAAAATGATTTAAAAAAATATATAGCATATGTTATTCCTCTGTTCATAAAGATGTTAATGTATCAGTTTCAATCTAAGGAATGATCAGGGGACATATCTATTAATGTTTATAAAAGTTAATTATAACTCAAATAAAACAAACCAAGTGGATTTCTATTTATGTAGTCATGTATATATCTAATAAATATATAAACACATTGACTTGAAAGTGTTGCGTATGTTGTTCCTCCATTTATAATATCACTAAGGTGTTGGAATCTCTCTGATTGAGTGCTAAGGGGACATAACTCTTAATGTTAATAAGAGTTATCTATAATTAAAATAAAATAAATTCCTAAACCTTGAGTGGGAAAAAAACGGATGAATGGAATGAAGAACAGTAATGGATCCCTAAAGGAACAGAGATGGATCCTAAAAAGGTACATTAGTTCCAACCAAGGATGTATATGGAAAATGCAGCTCACTCAAAGATAAAATTCTATTATTGCATAAATTCTAAGTATTTGTAAAATCTATACAGAACCAAAAACCAAAACACAAATAAAATTATACGTAAACATATAAATTAAATAACAAAAATATTAAATACATATGTTATATAAATAAAGATAAACCTAATAAAAATAAATTAAATGCCCAGTAAATCAAGCAACAAAACTGAAAGTCAATTGCAGCATATTGTTCAGTAAAGTGGTTTATATTAAGTTTAAACTTAAAAGTGTTCTCTTTCAGTAAGGTTAAAACTGAAACTAGAAACCATATCCCCTGTTTCAAATAGCAGAAACTAGAGAAACCCTTGTGTAAATGGTGGGATTGTCCATAAATATTGGGTTTAGCCGTAGGTTTGTATTAAATCATCAAATATTTATGGGAAACTTATAGATATGTATCTATATGTATATATATATATATATATATATATATATATATATCAATATATCAATCTCCATTCTATTACGGTTGGTGGTGATCAGAGAAGTGGAGGGATATCCAAGAAGGGTATTTGATAAAGGGGCTAGTTTGGGATTTGAGCTGAACTAAACGTATAGTTTTTATAGAAGTGATCTAGTTCAAAAAAGGGATATGACTCAAATCGAGAATTAATTCCCGATTATCGGTCAAAGATTAAACATTAAATATTGCCTAATCAGATATTTAGAATATCGTTGCATATTCCCAAGAACTATTATGCTTAAACATATAAAGTAGATTCAGTAATAATTAGTTTTGAATTAGAATAAATGGGTCAGATCTTCCTTGTTGTTAAGTCCTTTCGGATGTAAACAATCCAGTAGAAATATCCATCTAGATTCTATGGTGAGGAGTTTTTTTCTCATAGTTCCCTCCTCTCCAGTTCTGTGTAATGTTTTGGATCCCTGCATATTTTAGGTCTTTAATATTTCCTTTGTGCACAGTTGAAAAATGTTTATATAGGATAGTATCAGTGTTTAATTTTTCAATTAGCAGTATATGTTCCCTTATCCTATCTCTTAAGGGTCTTGTTGTTTGACCAATATACTGTAATCTGCAGGTACATTCAATCAGGTACACAATGCCTTTGTCCTGGCATCTTATCAGATCCCGAATCTGATAGCACTCTTTGGTGTGATGTGATTGGAACACACTTGTCTTCTTTCCATATTTGCAGGCTTTGCACTTCGGACAGGGGAAAAAAACTCTAATTTTCTTCCCTTGTATGTTATTTATCTCAACTTTTTTTATCTTTTGTAAGCTCAGGGCTAGTCGATTTCTCAGATTATTTGTCTTTCTATAGACAAATTGTGGATTTGGAGGAAGTTTACTTCCAATTAGATCATCTTCCCTCAACAGGGCCCAATGTTTTCGAAAGATCTTTTCAATAATGTGTTTATTGCTACTAAACTCGGTTATCATAGGGATGTTGATCATATCAACCTTTCCTGGTTTATTTCGATTTCGATCTTTATATGTTGTCAGCTCTCTTCTTTCAATCCCTCTAACTTCTTCTATTTTCTGATTTAATTGATCTTCCTGATAACCCCTTTCTATAAATTTACTTTTGAGAAGTAGTGCTTGTTTCTCCCATGTTTCTGTATTTGAGCAGTTCTTTTGGATTCTCAGAAGTTGACCTTTGGGGATATTCCTTTTCCCCTTCTCATAATGACAACTGAGATTGTGGACATAGTTGTTGCTGTCGACCTCTTTAAAATGGGTCGATGTTTCCCACTCTCCAATTTTTGTTGCTATTCTCAAATCCAGAAATACAACTTCTCGCATACTCCATACATATGTAAACTTGAGATTCAGAATGTTCCTATTCATTACTTCCATGGTGAATTTTAGGTCTTCCACGGTGCCCTTCCAAATGATCAAGATGTTGTCAATATACCTGCGGTACAAGACCAGGTCCGCGCCAGCTGGGCAAGATTCCCAGAAAATATTCTCCCATCTGCCCAGATAGAGGTTGGCATAACTGGGCGTGAGCCTGGTCCCCATTGATGTACCACAGACCTGCTGGTAGTATTTCCCATTATTACAGAAATAATTATGGGTCAGAATATGATGGATACTGTCCACGATGAAGTTTGCTTGTTCACTGGGTATGTCCGGATCGTTGTCCAGAAAAGATCTGATGGCTTCACAACCTTCTTTGTGCAGTATACTTGTATATAGTGCTGTGACCAGCACATATCCTTCTTCCCAAGGTGTTGATTCAAGAGTATTTAGAACCTGTGTTGAGTCCTTCAGAAATGAAGGGAGTTGTCTTATGTATTTTTGCAGTTGGTTATCTACGTACTCAGAGAGATTGCTCGTTAGTGAACCTATCCCAGAGATAATGGGCCTTCCAGGTGGGTTCTTCAATGACTTATGGATCTTTGGTAGGTGGTACATTATTGGTGTCATAGGATATTCAATATCTAAATACCTGAACTCCTTTTCGTTCAGAATTCCCAGACTCCTTACATCCCTTAGTAGCTCCTGTAATTCCTTCTGGAATCTTTCTCTCTGGTTGTTATGGAGTTTCCGATAGGTCACTGGATCGTTGAGCAGTCTCATTTTCTTTCTCGCCCTTATCTGCGGGTTTAATGGTCAAAAGGTTGTTGGATTCGAGATTTTTGATGGTATTCCTTTGTCTTTTGGACAGGTTTTGCTTCACGTGTTTAAGGTTTTTGGAACTGATGTTCTTGATATCTCTGATCACCATGGTCTCAAAAGTTTCAATAGCATTTCCTTTCATGGAGATTGGATAAAATGTGGATTTTGGTTTAAGAGAAGTATGTACATACTTGTCCTGTCCTATGTCCATTGTATAGCTGTTTGGTATTTGTCTCTCCAGTCTCCATTTGAGACTTCTCAAAAAATCTTTTTAAGGTTAGTTTTCTTATGAACTCCTTTGTATTAGTGTAAGACTGGAACTTATCCAGGCTCCTCGCTGGGGCAAAGGACAGACCATATCTCAGAACTTCTCTTTCCTCTTTTGTGAGACTATATGAGCTCAAATTAAATATTCCATCTTTAACAGTATTAGTATCTGTCTCTTCTTCTTTTTCTTCTTTAGTCAGAACTATCATGTTTGATTTCTCCTTTTTTAATCGGATTCCTCCTCTCCTCCCTCTATGTGTTTTCTTTTTGAGTTCACAGGAGATCTTCTCCTCTGTTCTACATCATCTTTTCGATTGGCTTCCGTCCTTTGTCTTTTGCCACTGATTGGCTGGATTCTAAAAAAGATGAGGTGGAGGACAGATGATGTAATGGAGTGTCAGTATTTGTTATTTCCTGAACTCCATATCTAGGCTAATACAGTTTATGATTGGCTAGCTAACATGGTTTATGGTTATAACTTAAGTAAATAACAGTTCTATTCAAAATTGCAGTAGGTTTTACTGTGTCTGACCATATATCAAAAAGGGCAAAGGTCAGGGATAAACTAATGTCTGCTTTTCTGAGACATTCCTTATGTTTACAAAGAGAGTTGTGTAAAAAGTATATCATTCTACAAGCTTACTCAATTTATGGTATACATACATTTATATACACACATATATTTGGGATACCAAGGAACTTAAGTGTTCACTGATACAAGGATAGAAAGAGATTAGATTTAGAAAAAAATTAACAGACATACACTCAGAACTAGCTAACATTAAACATAGCCCCATTAAACAAGACTGGACTCTCCTGACTAATAATGCCTGCATAAAAATAAACCCATTTAGACCTCACAAAGCACTGCAAAAAACAGAGACAGATATTGCTTATTATTTTCAACAGTCCCTCCTCTGATGCTGTTAAACTCTGTGACAATAGCATCAAACAGCAATATGATTTAGTCGGGTGAACTCCATCTCAAACTGCAGTGCAGAGTTGTCGTGGTCATAGCAATGGGACACAAGTGAGGCTGGAACTTCACAGGAGGGCATCAGTCTGCTGGTTGGTGGGCTGACAAGGTTACAGAGCTTGTGTAGCATTAATTTGAGACAGATTACTATGAGAGAAAGAAAAACAATTAGAATGACAAAGATTGTGTCTTTTATGTATACATTAAATTCTATCATTTTATTAACATATGATTTTTACAGCCTTGGATTTATTTTTTTATACAGCTAATATTTTTAACCATAGCATATTTTTTTATTTTATTTTTTTTGTTTCTTCCCCATATTTATATTGATTCAGTTATATTTTGGTATCCTACTTTTTCCGTGCTTTTTAGCGTATTTTTGAGTTTTGTTCTATTAGTTATAACTAGAAAGGTTTAACCAAGGTTAGCAGGAAATTATATATCTTTAAGCGCTCTTATCCCCTTTTTTCTTTAATATGGATAAGGGTTGTAACAGACCGACCGGCAGGTTTTACGGTAGACTGTTTTGTCAACACATGCACAATTTGTGCTTGAAACAAAGATCAAACTGACTTTGGTTGAGTTCAATTGTGTTATGAACTGTTCTATGGCCAGCCATAGGATTATCATGATGATGTTGCATGATGGGTACATGTTGGCTAGCAGGAACATATATACAATGTTGGTGGTAACAAAGACCATGATTCAGAGGTAAATGAGCTGCCTCTGTGGGTACTGTAACACTAGCTTGTCTAATCTCCTCGATGAGAGACTGACGAGAATCCATAAAATATGCAGAAGGAAGAATGGTTTCTTGATTGGTAGATAAAGGTCCAGTATAAGAGGCGTACAGCCTAGTTAAAGCATCAGCCTTCCCGTTTTTTGACCTGGGACGATAGGTAATTTGTAACCCAAATCGGGAAAAGAAGACTTGGTTTTAACCTTTTAGCAGTGCATAGATACACTAAGTTCTTATGATCAGTATACACAACTACGGGATGGATGGTTCCCTCAAGCAGATGCCTCCATTCTTCGAGAGCTGTTTTAATTGCCAATAGTTCTCATTCTCCCACATCGTAGTTTCTTTCCGCACTGTTGAGTTTGCATGAAATAAAATCTATAGGATGTAGGAGGCTTTTCTCTCCCGACTTCTGAGAGAGGACAGCACCAATGGCCACTTCAGAGGCGTTAGTCTCGAGGTAGAACGAATATGAAGTATCAGGTTGTGCCAAAATTAAGGCTTGAGTAAAGAGGGATTTGAGATGAAGAAAGGCCTTTTGTGTGGCAGTATTCCATTTGAAGGGTACATGGTTCTTGGTAAGTGCAGTGATAGGAGCGCAAATAGAGGAAACGTTTCTGATAAATCTTCAATACAAATTGTCGAAGCCAATGAATTGCTGGACCATAAGCTTATTTTGTCAAGTAGACCATTAGAGAATGGCTTTGATCTTTTTTGGATCCATCTCCACTTGTCCAGGTGAAAAAATATATCCAAGGAATTCAATGGATGAGACCTCAAATACGCTTTTCTCGAGTTTAGCGTATAATTTATGAAATCGGAGACACTGTAGGACAATTCTCACATGACTCTCATGTTCTGAAAGTGTTTTAGAGAATATCAATATATCATCCAGGTACACGACCAAAAAGGTATCAAGTAGGTCACTGAAGATATCATTGATAAAACAATGGAACATGGCAGGGGCATTACATAGCCCAAACG
Organism: Bombina bombina; assembly: GCF_027579735.1. Classification (NCBI taxonomy): domain Eukaryota; kingdom Metazoa; phylum Chordata; class Amphibia; order Anura; family Bombinatoridae; genus Bombina; species Bombina bombina. The sequence goes on along the minus strand of NC_069501.1, from coordinate 350,395,977 downwards.
GAAGTACTAAGTACGCGAAATGGCCTAATCGGGAACGGAATGCCATCTCATTTATGCCCTTTCTTAGCACGAATGAGGTTATAGGCACCCTTATAGGCATATTTCACCCTATCCAGTAGTAGAGATGAGAGGAAGTGCGTAGCGATTCTTAACGGTGATGTCATTAAGAGCGCAGTAGTCCACACAATGCCGAAGACCACCATCCTTCTTACCCACAAAAAAAATGCCTGCACCTACTGGGGACGTGGCAGGGCATATAAATCCTTTGGCCAAGCTTTCTTTGATATATTCTTTTAACACCTTGGTTTCAGGCTCGGAGAGGTTATAAAGTTGACCACGAGGAAGTGGAGCCCCTGGGAGGAGTTTGAAGGGGCAATCATATGCCCTATGGGGTGGTAACACATCCACTCCCTTCTTCTCAAAGACGTCAGCAAAGTCATGGAAGTTAAGGGGTAGAGATGTTGTAGTAGTAGCAACCAAGATAGTAAAGGGATTAACATTAGGAAGAAGATGAACAGTGAAGGGACTTAAATAATAATTGCCAGGTGGTCCAGTTGATCTGTGGGTTATGTTTGCATAGCCAAGTGATACCCAAGATGACGGGAAATAACGTTGATGGAACAATGTCCCAGATGACAACTTCTTGATGCCGATCTCCAATACAAAGTACCACTGGTATTAAATCCTGAGTGACTGGACCAGTCTTTAAAGTACTGCCGTCTGACATGTGAAATAGAGAAGGCTGTTTCTTTTGGCGTATAGGAATGTGTATTTGGGAGGCTAGGTTGACATGCAAAAAACAACTGCTGGCACCAGAATCAATAATAGCAGAAAGTTCAATGACATTTTCGTCCAGCTGCAGGGAAACAGAAATGACAAGGTGGGAAGAGGAATTGTAAATAGGCATATTACCCATAACTGGTCTAATGGCACAGTCCTTAAGAACATGACCTGGTTTAGCACAGTATAAGCAAAGATGGAGGTTCCTTCTTCTGTCTCTTTCCATATCAGATAAAGGTCTGCGCAGCAGTCCTATTTGCATAGGTTCCACTATATCAGTCGCTCCAGTAGCGGATGATGGTACAGGAACAGGAGGAGGAAGGTAGTCTGATCGTCTACGTAAAGGTAGTGGAACGTTCTGTCTCTCCTGCCTTCTCTCCTGAAAGTGACGTTTTAATTGAGTAACTGCTATGATTAGGCCTACTAAAGTAGCGGTTACTCTGATCCATGCAAGTTGGTCAGAAAGACCTATGCGAAATTGGTCAATGAGGCCACCTCATTAAGTGCTGTATCAGAGGCCACTTCTCTGAACTCGGAAATGTAGTCCTCCACTGGTCTCCTCCCCTGCCGTAAGGATTATAAGGTACCTTTTGCAGTGGCAGAGCGTAAAGGGTCATCATAGAGGACATTCATAGCAGTAACAAATGATTCCCAGGTATTAAGGGCTGGATTGTCACTGTGCAGAAGTTGGTGTGCCCATGTCTGAGGAGGGCCTGTAAGTAATGAAATAGTAGTACTCTTCTTAATATAATCGGTGGCATAGGTGCAGGGTTTCAAGGAATATATTAATTCACAGGAAGTAATGAAGGCTCTATAATGTTTGCGGTCTCCGGCGAATTTATCAGGTAAAGCAATAGCTGGTTCGCTGGTAAGCACTTCATACCTCTGAGCTGGAGCTGCGGAAGGTGTAGCAATGGTGCATTGGTCCTGAGTTCTAACTTGCTGCAACAGATTTTAATGACTGGTTTGTAATTCCTGAAGGGTTTGTGTCATGGCTGCCAGTTGCGAAAGGGACACAATAGTATCTAAGGCTCTTGTGGGCTCCATGATATGGTTGAGTTATTATGTCAGGGAGCAGGGCTACCCTGTGTGTAGGAGGTAAAACCCAATAGTAAAGAGCAAATAATCCAATACAAGGTACAGATAAGGAAGGTCCAAAAAGCGTAGTCAGGATATTAGATGTCAGTCTAGGCAGCAGGTATCATAAACGAGGGTCAGGCCAAAGGTCAAAACCAGGAAGTCAAATATTAGGAAGGTAATCAGGACAAGGTACAACACTTAGTTAATCAGGTAAACTGGCAAATTAACTCAGTAATAAGACAGGGCTCAGACTGGAATTTATACTTTCATTGGGCCAGGAACACCCCCTGTATTCTGGGCAATGAAGGCCTTGGATACCAAGTACCCAAAGAGCAAGCGGAAAAGAGAGAAGCGTGTCACTAGGATGCCTCACACTGATGGAAAGTACCTGAGACAATCCTCTGCACACGATGGCGCAACCATACTGTCAGACGCTATCACAGCCGCGGAAGAAACCTGTGACGATGCCCTCTGCCTTACACATAGGCGAACAGGTAGGGAGGCACTCCTTGTCCCATGACAGCTCCGCCGGGATGAAGATAGAAGACGTCCCCGAGGTGGGTGAAGGTGTGGCCGCCTGGATGAAGATGGATTGCCGGACTTCAGGAACCGTGAGTAGATTTTTTTTTATTTATTTTTTTTAAAGTAGTTTTTATTGAGGTGAATCACATAACACACAGCTTATGCATTATAACAGAGTAAATAACAATATAACATGGTACATAAACTTATAACATGAGGCGCATTAACGCCTCGGTTGGTACACGTACCTCGTTTTTGCAGAGGCCGTCATTTACAATCTTGTTGAACAATATAGAACCTATTGGCTCATTCTAGTGGATATATAACTGGGACGGCTTTGGAGTTAACATATAGGGTCGTTAGGACTATGAAGCAGGTGGATGCTGCAGGCACGGTGGGGGTGCAGACACATGGGAATTCAGGTATCGCATCATGTGTTATGTGGGGGTCAAGAGAGGCTATAATATTCCAGTCACTGGCTCTCTTGAGTATCCCGTGTCTGGCTTCCTCTTATAGCAGAATGTGGGGGGATGTCTTTAAGGGTATGTTGGTAACGTCAAATGTCAGGTAGTCTAGCTATGTATTTTATGGGACATAAGAGTGTCCCACGATTCCCAAATAAGGCAGAAGTCAGTCAGTTTCTTGCGTTCTCCATACACATAGGTTTCCATACTTCTAATCTAATTCATACATTCTACTACTCCCTGCCATTTGGGGGGCTGACTTTTCTTCCAGTTTCTGGCTACAAGTAATTTGGTGGAGATGAGGATGTATATAAGTAGTTCGTTTAGCTCCAGGGAGTAGGTCCACTCCCAAGTGCAGGATCGCTAGGGCCGGACCAATTGTTTCCACTAGCTCAAGGTCTTTACATAAGGCTTCTACCCTTTTCCAGATGCCTGTCAGTTTTGGGCATGACCACCAGATGACCAGCACATGGGAGAGTGATCGGGGTAGAGCCTCTGCAGTTTTGTGGGTACTAAATGCCATCTTGTAATTATTTGGAAATAAAGTTCATACAAGGTGACACAATGGGTGGCCTTTTTAGTGATACAAATTGTTTCCTCCCAAACCTCCAGTGGGTAATTAAGTTGTAAATCTTTCTCCCAGGCCTCCATATGGATCGTTTTGGAGGGAGCAGGATCTCCCAGTAGGCACTGGTAATGCACTGAAAGAGGTTTGTAGAGTTGGAGATTGGCCCTCCAGCGTAACTCCCACGGGGTGGGATCCCTCAACTCATCCTCTAGGAAGCCCCAGGATCGCATAAGTGCTCGAAGACACAGAAGTGTAAAGTGAAACCTCAGGGTTACCATAGGTAGGGCTGACATGGCCGTATGGGCTTTCAGCTTCTTATTGTCATAAAAGTCTGACAGAGAAGCCACTCCTGTGGTAGACCACGAGTTGGCAGGGATATCAGGCAATCCCATAAGGAGGCCCCAGATAGAATGTGTGGGTGAGGGGTGTGGGGCTATAAGTCTGTTGTGTCTCAATTTCAGCCAGGCGTCCTGACACCCTTTGACTATGCTGTTAGAAATGTAAATTGTTGTCCACCAATGCGGGGGGAGCAACAGAAGGTCCTCTAACTCCATCAGCGCCGGCAAGGATGCCTGCTCTAGTTCCCTCCATCTGGTCTCAGGGAGGCCATTACCCCACGCTGAGGCGTGGGTGACCATTGCTGCCTCATGGTATTTCCTCACGTTAGGGAGGCCTGTTCCTCCCTTCTCTATAGGAGCTTGTAGTATGTGGGCTGTGACTCGAGGCCTTTTGTCACGCCAAGTGTAGGCATTAAAGAGAGTCTGGAACTTCCGGATCAAAGATATCGGGATTGGGATGGGAATACATCGAAATGCGTAAGTGAGTCTAGGTAGGACCATCATTTTGAGGGCTGCTACTCTGCCGAACCACGAGATCTTGCTATACCTAATTAACCAAATGTTAATTACAGACTCAATGACACTTTACTGACTGTTACAGACGAGGAACAGGACTTGGGAATTATTATTTCAGATGATTTAAAACTTAGTAAACAATGTAGTAATGCAGCGAGTAAGGCTAGCAGAATGCTTGGATGTATTGGTAGAGGTATTTGCAGCAGAAATAGTAAGGTTCTTATGCCACTTTATAGATCATTAGTTAGGCCTCATCTTGAGTATTGTGTGCAGTTCTGGAGACCATATCTTCAGAAGGATATTAACAAACTTGAATCTGTGCAAAGGAGGGCTACCAAAATGGTACATGGTCTAAAAAATAAAACTTACCAGGATAGGCTCAATGACCTAAATATGTATAGCTTAGAGGAGAGAAGGGAAAGAGGTGATATGATAGCAACTTTCAAGTACATTAAAGGGTTTAGTAAAACTGAGGCTGTGGGTATTTTACATAAAATGGAAAATTCAAGAACAAGGGGTCATGAGCTCAAGCTAAAGGGTAGTAGATTCAGAAGTAATTTGAGGAAGCACTTCTTTACAGAAAGAGTGATTGATTTATGGAATAAACTTCCTCAAGAGGTAGTAGCAACAAACACTGTGGGGGACTTTAAAAATGCATGGGACAAGCATAGGGCTATCCTACGAACTAGATAAGTTTATACTGTTAGGTAAGGTCGGGCAGACTTGCTGGGCCTATGGCTCTTATCTGCCGTCAATATCTATGTTTCTATGTTTCTATATTCAGTTCGAGTGTAATCTCTTTTAGTAATTTCTCATAGTTTTCTCTGATGGTGATCTACTTGGAGTGAGAGAGGAATACTCCTAGGTGTTTAATTCCTTTTCTGGAACAATTGAAAGGGTAGAGGAGCCGAATACTGCGCTCTTCTTCTAAAGGAAGGTTGAGGGAGTACACCTCAGTTTTACTAACATTTATTTTATAATATGAAAGTTCGCCAAATCTCTGCAACAGGCGGAACAGTGGAGGGAGAGAATCCAGAGGCTCCGTGAGGAAGACCGTAAGGTCATCCGCGAACAGAGACAGTTTCTGAATGGTGTCGTGGAGCTGGAGTCCCTGTATTTCAGGGTACTTCCTAATGGCTGCGCCCAAGGGCTCGATCACCAACACAAACAGTAGGGGGGACAGGGGGCACCCCTGTCTAGTCCCATTCGTTATCCGTATTGTGGGGGAGCAGAAACCCAAGCCCCTCACCACCGCAGTGGGGGATGAATAGAGTGCCATAGTAGCTTTGATATAAGCATCAGGAACACCAAACGCCACTAGGGTCTGAGTTAAATAGTTCCACCTCACTCTGTCAAACGCCTTTTCAGCGTCGAGTGACAGAGTGAGCATGGGTAGGCCCAGATCTGCCACCTCTGTATATATGTTCAAGAGGCTGTGAGCATTATCCGAGCCCTGCCTATTAAGGACAAAACCCACCTGATCTAAGTGTATGAGTGTCTGGAGGTGTGCACTCAGTCTGTTGGCGAGTATCTTGGCGTAGATCTTGGCGTCAACATTAATAAGAGAGATGGGCCTATAGCTAGAGCATAACGATGGGTCCTTGCCCTCTTTGTGGATTGTAGTGATGTTAGCCTCCAGAAATTCTGGGAGGAACTCACCACGTTGGGCTACTCTATTAAAAAGACGGAGTAGGATTGGAGAGAGTGAGGGACTAAGGGTCTGATAGAAGGTGACAGTAAAGCCATCTGGTCCTGGGGCTTTGTGGGGGGCCAAATCAGCTATAGCCATGCTGACCTCCTCCAGCGTGAACTGCTTCGCTAGCGCGGCCTTGGCGTCCTCTGTCAATACAGGTAGATCCAGCTCCCTCAAGAACTGACAGATGTCATCCGGAGTGGCTTTATTCGTCAGCTCCGCTGACGCGATGTTATAGAGGGAAGAGTAATATTTTGCAAAGTCTACTCCTATTGCTTTGGGGGAGTGGACTGGTCCCTTTTGAGTTGTGATAGAGGCTATCCTGCTCTGCTGTGTGCGTTTTCTGAGCTTATGGCTAACATCCTGTCTGCTCTATTGCCTTTGTAATAGTATAACTGTTTAAGTCTGTGTAGACTGTCCTGCACTCGCAGAGTTTCCCTTCTGGCAATTTCATCTCTAATGCGGCCTATCTGTTGGGCTAATAGGGATTCGGGGCATGATTTGTTAGTAGTCTCTAGGGCGTAAAGCTCCCCATAGAGCTTGGCTAAAGATTGGTTACCTGATTTACGATGATGGGCTAACGTCTTAATTAAGTACCCTCTCAGAAATGCCTTAAGGGCTGCCCAAACCATGTCTAGGTCAGTGGTGCCTGTGTCATTGTGTGTCAGAAAGTCAGTTAATTGCCTAAGGAGTGAGGGCATCTCTCTCTCAGTCAGTAGTTGGTCGGAGAGTCTCCAAGGGGGTCTGCTAGTCAAGGCCTGCAACTCAGAGAAGTCTAGATAGACCATGTCGTGGTCTGACCATGTGCATGGCTGAACAGTTAGGTTTGTCATCTTGTCTAAGGACCAGGAGTCACACAAGATATAGTCGATCCTTGAGAGTGAATTGTGTGCTTTGGAATAATGTGTGAAATCTGTAGTTGTAGGGGCTAAACACCTCCATGCATCGTATAGGCAATGCAGGAACATGAGTTTTCTGAAGGCATTGGAGGTTGACGAGATATTTCTATCTGAGTGAGTGGTGAGGAGGGATCTCTTATCCTTATGTGGGTCCCATACCATATTAAGGTCTCCTCCAATGACTAGGTGGCCTCTTTTAAGTTGGTCTACCCTGGCTAGGAACTGCCTTATAAAGGGGATCTGCCTCGCATTTGGCTCATATACTGAGACTAAAGTGTACTGAATGCCATTGAGCTTACAGATTAGTATGAGGAATCTACCCTCTGTGTCTTTCTCAATGTGCTCTAGTGTGAAGGTTAGGTCCCTATTGAGCAGGATTGCCACTCCTCGGGTCTTCCCTGTATTATTTGAAGCCATTTCACAAATAGGGTAATATCGTGAGCTCTTAATGGTACTAGATTCTCCTGACCAATGTGTCTCCTGGAGGAACAGGATATGGACCTTATGGGCATGGATATAATTAAGTAAGAGTTTCCTCTTCGTTGGGGAGTTGAGCCCCTGTGCATTAAGGGTAGCTATTCGAATTGGTGCCATTACTAGGGCCGGCTATGGACAAGGGAGAGGGTAAAATCTAGATGAGGGGCAGGGGGATTACAGGGTTTGCTATCGAGGAGCCAGACACGGTAGTCTACTAAGCTGTGGTGCCTGCTATGATCAAAAGGTCAGGTGTCCTAAAAATTACTCTAATGGAAGAGTGATGAGAGGAAAAAAAAAGTGTCAAAGAATCACTTTCGCAATGAGTGCCTCCCCTGATTCCTATCAGGGGGGCACAGCTATTTTTGTGGGGCGGAGGTTAGCGGAGGTCAGCCATTGTCCCCCACCAAACCCAGTAACAATTTTGATTTTATAGTACAAACATGAATATAATATAACATACTCAAGTAAATATGCAACATATTAAACATTAATAAACAAGATCATACAATCAAACCAGAGGGGAAATGCGCTCCACCATCTGACCAGATGACTCCTTGGTAGGAGGTGTTAGATATCTGTCAATTAGGACTGTATAGGTATCTGGCTTTTAGGTCACAACTGGGCTAGAGAGTCAGCATGTTGTGGTCTCCCTAATCTTCTGTTATTGCAGCGAGAGTGGTATGGGTGCTTCCATCTACGGCTAGGATTGAATCAGTCAAGGAGCAGGGGTGAGTCTAGGGTATAACCGTGTCTTGCACCTACTGCGGAGGTGAATCAGGAATGACCTCTCAAATGGTCTAGCTAATAATTATGGTGTAGTAGAGGATAGGTTATATGTAGGTCATAGTCAGAGAGGGGGTACGGTTTTCTGGCTGAGCAGACAGCCTGGTAAAAATGAGAAAGTGACAAGCAGCTAAGTCCGTGTTGGTGTATTACTCCGGCGTAAGGCCGGGGTTGTGGTTCTGACTGGTTTATTCACTCAGGCCCTGCTTTCCTTTAGTAGTCATATTGTAACTAGTGTCACCAATAGTCAGGTGCAATTATACTGTCATGTAGGGACAAGGCGGCTGTGGATTCGCAGGGTGTGAGGGTCATGGGGGAAGTCAGAAGATGCAGTGTGGAGCCGGCTGGTCAGATCTCTCTCGTGGTACCCTACAGTCAGGTAGTCAGAGCAAGCATTTCAGGATAATAGAAAAAACATACTTAAAAACATACTTAGGGTGAGACATTACAGTAGATCTCCTGCTCAGTCAGTAATAAGTTTAAGAGTAATCGTGCCTGATTATACTAGGCACTGTTAATGTTTATACTGAGTATTCTATGATTAGAGTGTTGACAGGAAAATCAATTACAACTTGTATCTAGAGTACAGTACACATTGAGGTTGTCAATTCAACTACTAAATTATGTGAGCATAAAGTTAGATAGTTCAAGTTGGTATGATATCTGAAATCTCAAAGTCTCACCCATCTTCATCTGTGGCCTTAAGTCCCCTCTGGAAGATGTGCGTGGGAGAAGCCCACAAATGTCTCTGGATAGATGTCGAACTGTATTAATAGGGTTGTAAGCGGATTCCCTATGTATCTTCAGCTAAGGATAGGTCCCTTGAGTCCAATGATCTTTTGGAAGTGGGTGCCGGCCGTTGTGGAAGTGGCCTCCAGATCGATGCAGAGGCCCTGAGTCCGCTGTCCCTAACGGGACCAGGATCCCGGTCCCCCGAGTCCTGTGGGAGCAGTTCCCATTTCTGCAGTAGTTCTCTGGCCTGTTGTGGCATCGTGGCGAGGAATTGCTGGCTGTCTTTGGTGATGAACAGTCGCACTGGATAGCCCAATCTGTATTTAAGGCCTTTGTCTCTGAGGATCTTGGTGTATGTTGATAGTGCCTACGGAGCTGGAGCGTGTGTGGGGAGAGGTCAGGGAAAATCTGCAGGTCGGCATACTTATCTGGTAACGATTTTTCTCTGGCAAGAACTCGGATGATCTTTTCTCAATCAATAAGGGTTTTATTACCCAGGTCGGTGCCTAGTGCTGCTTTGAACAGGTCTTGTAGGTAGGCATCTATATCCTGTGGTTGAACAGTCTCTGGAATCCCTTTGATTCGGATGTTATTACGGCGTGACCTGTCTTCTAGGTCTGCCAATTTTAGTTCTAGGTCTGTTATTTGACCAGCCAAACATTGAGAATAACTAAGGAGATTTGTATGATCCACTGCAAGATCTTCTTGTCTGCGCTCTAGCGCATCTGTACACTCTCCAATGCTGCCTATGTCTTTTTTAAGGTCAGCATGAGACTTGTCGAATTTCCTCGATAGAGAGTCATGGTGGGATGCTAGCAGTGTTGTGATAGAGTCCATCAAGTTGTTTGGAGCACCCTCTACTGATGGCAGTCGGGAAGCCCTTTTTGTTAAAGTTTTGCCAGGATGGGTATCTGAAAGGCTCCCAGTATCAGAGCCTTCATCCTCAGATCTTGTATGGGTCATTCTGTTTGGGTGCTGGAAATGGTCAACGAAAGTTCTTTTAGGGGTGTTGTGCGGTTTTTGTTTTCTCTTATGAAGTTGAGACATTCTGGGTCAGGGCTCCTAAACGTAATCCTAAACTGCTTTACTTTCCTTGATCTTCTTTCAATGGGAATCCGCTTACTTCTAGTATGTTGGTTAAGTGCTCATGGGTTGGCGGGGTTGTGGGCTGTTGCTGAGGGGGCTCACATGTTAAGGTGTCCTAAGGCCTCTTATTAAAAAGGAGGGTGCTTCAAGTGTATAGTAGGGTCTGAGCTCTTATGGTAGCATAGGAGGGTCTGCAGACTTGCCCTTTAGATGCTTCTGAGTGGCTGATCTCTCTCCCAGGGAGTTGCCCCTGCAGGACGATATGGGGTAAGGTACTTGGGGTATGACCCGCAAGCAAAAAGGGCCGGCGGGAAAGGGGGGAGAGAGATCAAATAACTATATACATAGTAGTGATAGTGAACATTCATATATTTGCAGGCATAAAAGACATAAGGCAATAACACATCCGCTCAGGTTCCACAATGTGTCAGACAGAGTATCTCAGGCTGTCCCAGTAGGTCTGGTGAGTAAGGGTCAGCAGCTGTACACCCAGTTACGGGCCAAAGTGAGTTAAGTGGTGTTACTGTATTTAGAAGATCTACCAAGCCTTACCTTCAAAAGTGGTATGCTGATAACAGCCTTACTATTCCTCTAGCCATCAAAGGATCTTAATTAAGTTCAGTCATATAATTGTATAAGGGTCAGAAAGAGTGCTCAGTGCTTTGCTGTTGGCCTAACAGGGAGGCGATAGAATATATAGGCTTTGTACTAACATTAAAGCAGCAGTCTAGATTGAGGTTGCCTGTGAGGCCTTGATATCTGGAGGTCAGTGACCAATACAAGTACTTGTGGTTAGTGGGACAATGGGGTTCCCAGGAAAGGGTGAGTCGTAATATGTGTTAGAGACTCTTACCCGCTGTGGCTAATCTGTGCAATTCTCTCAGCAAGGCCCTCCGTGAGCTTGAGAGGTAGGCCCCAAAATGGTGGAGATTCGCGCCCAAAGATAGATGCGTGGCGCACTTAAGGCCGGGGGTCTCTCTTCAATTCTCCCACCAGACCCACAACAATTTCAGGCCCCCTAGTACTATTAAGCTGGTGATCTTGAGGGGGAATCCGGAACCCAAATGAGTGCTCTTACCCCAGTCGGTCTCTCAATGTCCTCTATCTGGGCCCACAATGGAGCGCTGCACGGTCTGGAGCGGAGCCCCGACCCTCCGGACCACCAAAGCAGGTAGGATGTGCTGCAATAGGTGTACCCTTGTGGGTGTCAACAGTCTCTAGGTCCGTCACAGCCTCCCAGATGTGTGCGCTGTCTCCGATGTCTACCCGACAGAGCCGCAGTCACAGTTCTTGATCCGGCACCGCGTCCGCGGCTGTTGTGAGATAGGCGGTAAGTTGGTCGGCCGTCTTGCTGTGGATGAAGTCCGGATTTATTAGGTGGTATGTGGTGACACTTGATATGCTTTCCAGATCTCAGGTTTTTGAGGTACTAGTCCTCTGCAGGGGCCTTGCTGCCAGTCTGCTGATCGTGCTCTGCGATATGAGGATAAAGGCAGTAAATTCTCGCACCGGTTGGATTTCTCTCCCAGTTAAGTCTAGGGTGCTTCTATCAGTAATAGGTAGCACTTTTTCTCTATTTCTAGAGTATTTTAGCAGTTAATAAAACTTATTTTATCGGTAAACAGAGAGAGCTCTCTAAATGTGCTGCCACTCTGTGCTGTGGTTAGCTCCGCCCCCCCGTGAGTAGATTTTATGGGGTTAGTGTTAGTTTTTTTTTTTTTTTTAGTTTTTTTTTTTTTTTAGATTAGGGTTGGGCACACTTGTATGGGGTGATTAACATTCCATGCTTTAGCACAACTGTTTGCACTGGTACAGAGGGCAGCATTGCACAAAAATACTCTTATGCAATGTTAAATTTCAATGTGCGATGAATCATCGCAAGTGGCAATTGCAGGCAGACAGGTTCACTACTTGCAAACCTGTCCATCTGCAGGGATAGTTTATTTAGATCATAGCTGAAATTGAACAAAAGTTAACGCTAAAAAAAAAATTGGTGATACTTGTTCAATAGGCTAGTGCCTTTCTGGTACAGTCTCTTGGAGATCAAACTAAGGATAAAAGATTGTAACCCTTGATGAAGCCCATTTTATCTTAGCACAGACCATGACAGAAAATAGTCACACACCTGGAAAATCTGTATGACCTCCTTTTAGTAGGATAGATTACACTTTTTTACTGTCTTTTATGTCAGTTAACCTTACAAAAAAACACATAAATGATTTATTAAGATTACAGGGACAGTCTACCATAGAATTGTTATTGTTTTAAAAGATAGATAATCCCTTTATTACCCATTCCCCAGTTTTGCATAACCAACACAGTTATATTAATATACTTTTTACCTCTGTGATTACCTTGTATCTAGGAACCTTCTTCCAGCCCCCTGATCACATGATTGTGACTGTTTAATTGCTATTGTCTTAAATTTAGCATTGTTTTGTGCTAAATCTTAACCTTTTAACGCCGTTATGCCGTTCTATTCCGTCATATTTACACTGGGCTTTAAAGCCGTTATGACGGAATAGAACGTCATAACAAACGGCTGTCCTGAAGCCTTCTGTGCTTCAAGGACTTGATCGCGGTCTGGAGGGCGTTCCTAGGGTTGTAGGGACGCCCCCCAGATGCGATTCAATAATTGAAATCTTGCGATCGTATGCATGATCGCGTAGTTTCAATTTGTCTACATCGGAACAGGTGTTCCGATGTAGACACTTTAACCCTGTCACGAAAGGGTTAAATAAACCCCTTTGCCTGAACACAGTGTTATCTATATGGCCCACGTGTACTTTCTGTCTCTTTGTGTTGAAAAGAGATTTAAAAAGCATGTGATAAGAGGCAGCCCTCAAAGGCTTAGAAATTAGCATATGAGCCTACATATGTTTAGTTTAAACTAAGAATACCAAGAGAAAAAAAGCAAATTTGATGATAAAAGTAAATTGGAAAGTTGATTAAAATTAAAAGTCCATTCTGAAAAATGAAAGTTTAATTTATACTAGACTGTCCCTTTAATGTGAGAACAGTTTTCTGCACCTAATTGTGCAGCTGCAATTAGCAGCCTTCTAATTACCATAAAACAATTGCAAAGCCATGGATGTCTGCTATTTTTGAGCAAAGAAACTTTTACAACCTCTTCTTTTATGACTGCACATGTGGTATGTAAATATTTTCAGTGATAAACCCAAAGTTTGTGAACAAGTTAACATTTTATATATATATATATATATATATATATATATATATATATATATATATATATATATATAATTCCATTTGGTGGCAAAACGGTGGCATGCTATATACCAAAATGGGTAAAGAACAGGATCATGGGTTGTCTACTTAAAAATATATATATATTTTGATATTTTGGAATAAAGCTTTTGAATTTTATATTTTCTTGCCTGGGACTAGTGCTTTGGACTTTGGACTATTTGTATTTCTATATATTTTGATAAGTATATAAAAAAAATACAAAGCTCTACTTCTGTTTAAATGGAATGGAGTCAAGTTTTTCTCTAAAAGTGAAGGGGTTAATTACATTTTCTAACTGTTATTGTGTTTTAGCACTGCACTTTTTATTGCTTTAGTTTCCTCTTGTTATTAAAGACACTAAATATAGTTAGATTATGTCAGCCAATTAAAGGTCAGACTTTGGCCATGTCTTTGTCTTGTTTATTGTGTAACTATTTTAAGTGGAAGAATGCAACCATTCATTATATTGTTATCTATTTGGTAGCAAGTTGCATGGAATGTGACTTTTGCCTGTTTGCCTATGGCCGGGATTAAAATAGCTCAGCACCAAATAATCATAAACATTTTCTAGACATATTTTAACTTGATATTCCCAGAATTCATCAGTCTCTCTGAATAGACTGGAAGAGCCAAAACAAAGATGTCTACACAGGTGTCAAACTTTACATTCTTCTGTAAGCTTCCAGGTGGATTTACTTGTGTTAAGATTAAAGCAATGTAATTTGTTAGCATTCTAGTACATCTGCACTCTGGTCAAGAAGATTGTAGCTGTGTCTTTGGTATAGGTACAATGTGTGACTAATGTTAAATGTAATATAAGTATTTTATACTACCTTTTTGCCTTCTTGAAATAAATTTAAACAGACAATGTATCTGTTAAAAAATGTCAGTTGCTTTAACAGTTCACACTTGTCATTCCAAAAGAAGATCACTGTACTTTACACTTTAATAACGAACACTTAAAGGGATATTCCAGCCAAAATTGGAATCCGCATGGATGCATTAAAGGTTTGAAAAGAAGCATTTTTTGTAATATACATGTATTGGCAAAAATGCTTCTAATAAAAGACATAGCCATTTCAAGAGTGTATTTAAGTATGCACTTTGCACCAGCATTTTAAATACAGAACTTGCTCAAAGAGCTTGTACCATCTAGTAATGATTCAATTTGTTAATTGCTGACATGATTGCCCACTGGTGCTCTGAGCAGCTGCAGTATGTAAAATGCTGGCGTATTGAGAACATCTAGCTATATCTCACATGCACGTGCAGAGAATAATGTTAATACTAAAATAGTGATAACTTTTACTAGCATTTTTGCTAATACATGTACAGTGTATATTGCAAATATGTTTCCATTCAAAGATGTAATTCATCTATGTGAATTTATATTTTGACTGGAATGTCCCTTTAAGGTGACTTAAAATTACATTTACTAAATTAATGCTGAAATGTATTAATTTTATATCATAACTTCAATATTGTACTAATCTGTAAAGCATAATAGGTGTTTTGAATATAAAGTCATCATAGATTATGCTCTGGTCTATCTAACAATTATAAGGGAAAATGGAACTTAATGGTTGCCCATCATAGGGCAAGATTACCCTAAAAAACTAACATTACTTATAAAAAAAATACATTACAAAAAATAAAAAAAACTAACATTACCAAAAAAAACCTTTAGCAAAAATAATAAACCTAACATTTACACCAAAATAAAAAAACTACCATTACCAAAAATAACAAACTAAATTACCAAAAATAATAACAATTATTGCTATTCTAATACCTCCCCCCCCCCAAAAAAAATGCACAAAATAAAAAAAAACTATTCTACAAATAAACTACCAATAGCCCTTAAAGGGACAGTCTACAATATAGTTTGTATTGTTTTAAAAGATAGATAATTCCTTTATTACCCATTCCCCAGTTTTGCATAACCAACACAGTTATATTAATATACTTTTTATCTCTGTGATTACCTTGTATCTAAGAACCTTTTTCCAGCCCCCTGATCACATGACTGTGACTGTTAATTATCTATTCACTAGCATTTAGCATTGTGTTGTGCTAAATCTTAAATAACTTTCTGTGCCTGAACACAGTGTTATCTATATGGCCCATGTGTACTTTCAGTCTCCTTGTGTTGAAAAGCAATTTAAAAAGCATGTGATAAGAGGCAGTCCTCAAGGTCTTAGAAATTTGCATATGAGCCTACCTAGGTTTAGTTTAAATTAAGAATACCAAAAGAAAAAAGCAAATTTGATGATAAAAGAAACTTGGAAAGTTGATTAAAATTACATGTCCTATCTGAGTAATGAAAGTTTAATTTTAACTAGACTGTCCCTTTAAAAGGACCTTTTGTAGGACATTGCCCTAAAGCTAACAACTCTTTTGGATAAATTAAAAGTACATTTACCCCCTAAAATTACAAACCCCCACCCCCCAACGCCCCGAACTAAAAGGGCATTTAAATGGGCATTGCCATGAAAAGGATTATTTCCTTGAATATTTGAGATTTAGCTCCAATCTATGAGAGAATATCAGGAAGGCACATGGGCATTTCATTTTGAACTCTGATCCTGGACATGCTGTTCAGAAGCAAAATGCTCTATAACCTGGACTATGTAGCCACTTAAAGGGACATTAAACACTTTGAGATTGTTATATAAAGTGTTTAATTATATGAATAATTAATTATTCTGTTTTTGAATTGTCTTTATTTTTGCCTGACATGTTGGTGTTATATCATTCACTTGGATGTTATAAGTTGCACTGAGTAATTACAAATGGATAAACAAATCTGTGTTTTTCTTTATTTCAGACTGTAAAGCAACAAAATGTGATTATTTTCAAGGGGGTGATTCTGTATTCTGTATGCAGCTTCCCTTGTAGAATGACAATATTATTTTGCTAAATTTACCATTAAATACACTTTTTTTTCCTGAGGTCAGGTTTCTGACCAGGCCCCTTCCAGAGTGGTTAAGGAAGGTAGCCACCCATTTTTATGGCAGTCCATAAACCAAACTGCAAGCTCTGGCTGAAGTTATAGGAAACTTTATAATTTTAATTACATATATACAGTACACGTACAATCCAATTGTGATATCATGAGGATTATTTTGATACAGAACATGACATCTCTGTGTCATTTTTGGTCATTCTGTAACATAAAAGTAATTAAAACATGCCTTAAGATATCCAATTGTGTCCCCTCTGGCTGACCCCAGGTCTATGACTTGATAGAGGACACTGTCTTCTGTCACTTTGTGTTTACTGTGCAATTTAATATAATATAGATAGATAGATAGATAGATAGATAGATAGATAGATAGATAGATAGATAGATAGATAGATAGATAGATAGATAGACAGATGATATACAGGATCTCATTTATAGATGTACTTAATTCAAAACAGCAAAGTTAATAGGATGAACATTTTTCGAGAGCTATTAAGGGTTTTGTCCCTGGACTGTAAAACATTGAACATTTTGCTAAAAACAAATTTGGATTGTGGATTATTTCGAATTCAGCACTTTATTGCTGACATATATTATACATAAGTAAAAAATATATATTTAATTTCAATTATGTACAATTAAGGCATACTGAGCTGAAAAGCAGGGGGCACTATTGTACTAACCAATTTTGCAGTGGGAAATAAATTTCTGTAAAATGGAAGCAAAAAAACTTAATATGAAGTAAATGTGATGATAAGTAATCAGTTTTGTGCTTTATTATTTGCAGATGAGGAAACAACAGAAAATACAGCTGTTAGATTGTATTTGCTGGTAACTGTAATTTATAAGTAAAGTATAAATTAAAGCATTAAAGGCAAGCAATGTAATATGAGGACATCATAAGTTCACGCTCCTTATATTATTTAACAATCAGTACTGTTTTATCATGTGTGAGGATGGTTATCTATTGAGAAAGCTTTATAATTTTAAAGTGCAGCAATTCTGAAAATCCCGTGGAGACTGCAGCAAAAACATGGGTCTGTTTTGGTGAGACGGTTGTGCAAGTTAGTGAATCTAGCTCATGGTTTAGTTCTGATTTTGTGGAGACAGAAGAGCAGCTACACTATTTATTTCTGCAAGGTATAAATGCAAGACGGAATAATGATAAAATGATTTGTGATTTCCCATTTTCTTAGAATAAGGAACAATGTCAAGTGACATTAAATTATGTACAGGAACTAAGTGTTTTTGCTGAAACAAACATTTGTTATGTTATGCATTAAACATTATTATGTATACTTGTAAATACACTTCATTATCAGATAGTCTGCTAGAAAATATTAGTTGCTGTTATTATAAGGTAAAAAAACAGCCTCCACTGACATGTTACCATAGAAAACATATAACTTAAAGGGACATTCTGATGCAAAAAATGGCACACTCTAATTATAAATATGTCATTATAACATTTCTGATGTAGATAACTAAAATGCAAATGTGTTAAACACATAGGTAAAGTCCATCTTAGGAAGTGCAACCATTGCAGTTCCTGAGTAGTCAACTGACTTGCCAATCACTAGCCATGCCCTATGTGGTTCCTAAGTGGGACGTGTCCCCCTTTTGCAGGGCTTAAAAACATAGTTATACAGAGTCAGTGTAAATAATGTAAAATGACCTGCATTATTAGAAATTCAAATTTTGGCTTAGAAAATCTGTTTAATAATGTTGCTTGGCTTATATAGCGCCATTTTTAGGGCACAGTTTGTAATATGCCCTATGAAATAATAAAAATAATAATAATAGATTTAATTATTTATTTATTTTTTAAATTAACTAAAGGTCTGTATAGTTTATTCCTCTTCTGTTGTTTTAAATAACGCTAACTTTATATGCATTTTAGGGGGATGAAAAGTAAAAAAAAACTGGTATATTGATGTAAAGCAGATTTTCTTTAGCAACATTCCTTCAACAATTCATTGTATTTTTATTTCCACTAATACTCTCACAATATTCCAAACTACATCTGGGAAAGGCAATGAGTTTAAGAAGGACATAGTATTCAGAAAGATTCTAATACTTTGTTGCCTCTTGTATATTAAGCTGATTAACCTGGTGTGTGACCTCCCAGAGTATGTCTAAAATAACCCTGCAGGACCACCAGAGTTGAAGCTGTTTTGTTAATATGGCCGTCCCCTGCAGGCTGGCTATCCATATCATGCCGCTTGCTTTTACTCAACATGACAGCTCAGTGTTAATGTTAGCGCTGATATAAACCTCTACAACACATCCTACATATTTTATTGGAAATACAGCATGACAGTGCTGCTACAGTCTGAGAATATGAAATTTCACATGAATCTCAAAGAAACTTTCTAGGTCATAAATTACATTTTTCCTTGTGCTTCTCTTTTATGTTCTTTTTAAACCAGTTAAACAATTTGCACCTGTCCTATTAGATCATGCAGATCGCTTAGTTTGACCTTCATATTTGTTCCCCAACACTATGTTATGTTAAAAATATGTGTTATAAATGGTGAGTTCATACAGCAACATGTTGTTTTTTGTGGTACCTTTTTATTGTTTTATAGTGATTATAGTTAACTATTCACTTTTCCTATTTTTTTTTCTGAGGAAGAAATGAATGCAGATGTTGGTGTTAGGTCAAACAGGCAGTCACGGTCATTTAGCAGAAAAGTTAAAAAAAAAAACAACCGAAGCTCACTGCATGTGGGGTATAAACAATATAAACTCAATGAACTCAAGGGTTTGAAGTCCCTTACTATTTTACTATTGCAGTTCTCCTCTGCAGCCAAAAGTTACATCAACAAGAAAATGCACCTAATACAACAGGGATTAATGTTGCAAAAAATGCTCTAATGTGTTATTGCACTACTGTTTGTTTATAACTATGTTTTTACTTCTACAAAGAGGTTAAATACATACGTAAAGTCATCTTCCAAACAGCAGTGTGCTTGGAACCCAGCTGAACACATCTGGTGAACCAATGACAAGCGGCATTTGTGCATAGCCGCCAAACACCACTAGCACCCAGTAGTGCATTGCTACTCCTAAGTCTACCTTTGTATGTCTTTCAACAAAGGAAACCAAGAGAATTAAGTACATTTAATAATTGAGGTGTACTGAAAAGTCTCTTAAAATAGCATGAGTATATATTAAATTTTTCACTTTAATGGGGCCCCTTACAAACATATTATTGAAAAACATACATGAAGAGAAGCTCGCTCTCTCAGTAGTTTGTTGTATGGCGCGGTTACCACCTGAGGGCAGCCTCTTTGAGCCCAATATTGCTATTCACAGAGAAGAACTTTCCTGAAGTACATTAGTCTGATCTCACCTAACAAGGTCAGTCTAGCCATGAAATACCAGGCAATCCTGCTTGGAACAAGGCACAGGGCAACCCCAGATGATCATTCCAGCCTTTTTTGGGCCTCATCAGTGAGGTGCAACTATATTCGTCTAAGCACAATGGGCAAAGAGTTAACGTCTGATTTCCCCCATCACCCTTAGGAAGACTTCCCCAGGTTCCTATTGCAAATACTCACAGAAAGAGAAGCAATATACCAGGAAATTATGTACTGAGAAAGGCACCTAAGAGCTTGTATTAGGTACCAATATCCTTGTCACCCATAAGCATGTGATCTCATGAACCCAGCTGTCTCAAAAAATATCATAGGTGTTAACCGTCCCTTTAAATTATCTTCATGCAATGTGATCTACACAACATAGCAAGTCAAAGGCAGAGCCCTCTACCCATTTATCGGTTTTATTTTTGCCTCTTATAAATTTGTATATTGCACCTATGTTTATAGCCCTGCAAATACATGATAATATCATTGTAACGTGGAAAGAAAGTTCAAGCAGCTATTTGTTTTTATCACTCTACTCTTTACACTACGAACTGTTACAATTGTATTGTAGAGCTGTACTAGTGACTTGTATGCCCCTGTAAAACAAAGCCTAACAGGAGGTAGCATTGGTTCATTGTGTAATTGCGTGCTAATGCATTTAATCCTATAATTTACAGTGTAGTGAGCATTTACAATGGTTTACCAGCAGATGTCACCTCTAAAGCATTCATTCACAGTAAATGTTCCTCCAAAAAAAGTACAACATATTATATTTCTACTTTACATATTTAAGCATATGATTTTTACATGCAACAATAATGTAATTAGTTACTCCAATGATTCTGCTTTTTCTTGATTTATTTTTTAATTTTTCCACATGACCTATGGTGTAAGATTTGCCCATATAAATGTAGCAAGACAGGTTAATGGACCTGTTTAGAGCATTTTTTTTTAATGAAATCACCTTTCACCTATGTGTTGAACCTCTGCTAATGGGATAAACACATAAGCAAAGGCACACAGCCAGGATGCTACAGTGCCACTGCAGAACTCCCTGACAGCCAGTAAAACTACACTTTTGACTAATTCTTTGTGTCAATGTCTATACCCTCATCTCAATTACATGTATATACTTGAGAGAAAAACAATAGAATGTCCCTTTGTTTGCTTAGAAAACAATTGCCTTGTTGCTTTTGGTCAGCTGTAGAGAAATTATACAGGGACAGTTAATAGGGGCATCAGTGGGGGGAGCAGCGAGGCACTCAGCATAATGGCTGCCCCCACATGGCTTCTCTTGTTTTTTCCCATTGCTAGGACCAGACTATTCCCCATCATCTTGATCCCTCCTATGGCACACCAGGTCCCACTTGTGGCACACCAGACCCTGCCTCTCCCATTGTAGTCCTGCCCATCAATCATAGGTAAGGCCTCCGACAGGTTCTCTCCCAACCATTTGACATTTCTGGAGGCACCACTGACAGTAAATTGCCTATATTCGTGAATCAGAAACTCATTACTGCATTGAAAAATATCTTCTTACAAAATAAATGTTTTAACAGCATTTAAATACCATTTTTAGCAAAATTTGAAAAGACTATTGAGTATTGTTCCTCTTATTTACTATTCTGTGGCCAATAAGGGATGGATATAAATGAGCTTCTTGACATATCAAGTATTGAAATAAATGTGATAAGATAAGATAAACCAAAAAAAATTATTATATATATGGTGCCACTAATATATGTTAAACCATAAATTAAATTAATATAGAGTTCATATAAGGATATGTATATTCTTCCTGGCACTCTTCAGTCTTCTGTGTGGTCTCTCTTGATCCTCATAAAAAAGAAGAAATATGCCACATAGCGTAATTCTGTAACTTTGTTGCAATACAAAACTTGTGTCTGTGCAAATGGTTACTCACATGCGGTGGAGCTATAACCAAGCTCAGGTAGAAGCGCACACCCATTTTTATACTGTTGGGTAAACAGATTCTTGTACCAGTTGTTCAGATAAATGAATTTATTAAAACACAATATATAAAATATATCAAATAGCGTCACAAGACCTGCTATCAACACCTTTTGTAATAAGTTTAGGCAATACAGTATAGTAATTGCTCAATATGAGCTTAACAGGATACTAGAAACCGTGGTAAGGAGTGTAGAAACTGAACCACACAACCTCCCCCAGAAAGTCCAGTAACTGTTGCTCTTCTTATTGGTGTGCAGGTACTTGGGAAGGCGCCAGAGAACCGTTCTCTGGTGCCTTCCCAAGTACCTGCACACCAATAAGAAGAGCAACAGTTACTGGACTTTCTGGTTTATCTTATCTTATCACATTTATTTCATTTATTCTCCTTCTTTTGTGATATTTTGGTACTTGTTAACATATCAAGTATTGCTGGACAGCATGTAGGAGGGGTGAGGTTTTAAATTCCACCAAATGGTAAAAAAGTATACATTTCATAGATTAGTTATAGGAAAAGCAGGGAAATAAAAAATGAATGTGAACTTATTTTTTTTTTTTTGCATAAGTAAATATTTTATACAGAATTTAATGACCTTCTCATTTGAAAGCCAAATGTTTTACAAATACAAAGGGCAATCATGAGGCAAATGCTTTGATCAATCACAGGTTCGCTCATTTGAGCCTGTGGGGGGTAGTTATCAAGCCGTCTACTTTACCTGCCTTCGCCGGTTCAATACGCCCGCCTAAGCTCGCCTACCATCGCCGCCGCGGAACTGCAAAATTTCGCCTAAGTTATCAAAAAATCTGTCAAAAAGCCGCGCACCAAGTACGGGGCGATGAGCAGCGGACTGTGATAGTTATCACTCATCCGATCTCACTGCTCTTCGGCTTTTTGACAGCTTTATTGATACCCCTTTCACTAAGCACCCACATTAACTACACTGTTCTACCCCCTATACCGGAGCCCCCAGCAACTAAATAAAGTTATTAACCCCTAAACCGCCGCTCCTAGACCCTGCCGCAACTATAATAAATGTATTAACCCCTAAACCGCCGCTCCCGGACACCGCCGCCACCTACATTATACCTAGTAACCCCTATCCTGCCCCCCCTATATTGCCGCCACCTATAATAAAGTTATTAACCCCTATCCTGCGGATCCCGGAACTCGCCGCAACTAAATAAATAGTTTAACCCCAAAACCGCCGCTCCCGGACCCCGCCACAACCTATATTAAACTTATTAACCCCTAATCTGCCCTCCCTACACCGTTGCCACCTATAATAAATTTATTAACCCCTATCCTGCCCCCCCCACACCGACGCCACTGTAATAAAATTATTAACCCCTAAACCTAAGTCTAACACTAACACCCCCCTAACTTAAATATTAATTAAATACATCTAAATAATATTTCTCTTATTAACTAAGTTAATCCTATTTAAAACTAAATAGTTACCTTTAAAATAAACCCTAATATAGCTACAATATAAATAATAATTATATTGTAGCTATTTTAGGATTTATTTTTATTTTACAGGCAACTTTCAATTTATTTTAACTAGGTACAATAGCTATTAAATAGTTATTAACTATTTAATAGCTACCTAGTTAAAATAAAGAGAAATTAACCTGTAAAATAAAAACGATAGCATTCTATCAGCCAATCGGAATTAAGGTAGGAAAAATCTGATTGGCTGATTGAATCAGCCAATCAGATTGAAGTTCAATCCGATTGGCTGATCCAATCAGCCAATCAGATTGAGCTCGCATTCTATTGGTTGATCGGAACAGCCAATAGAATGCGAGCTGAATCTGATTGGCTGATTGGATCAGCCAATCGGATTGAACTTCAATCTGATTGGCTGATTTAATCAGCCAATCAGATTTTTCCTACCTTAATTCCGATCGGCTAATAGGACTCTATCAGCCAATCGGAATTGAAGGGACGCCATCTTGGATGACGTCCCTTAAAGGAACCTTCATTCAGTCGTCGGCCGTCGGGGAAGAAGGATGTTCCGCGTCGGCGGGATGAAGATCGATCCGGAAGAAAGAAGATTGAAGACGCCGCTTGGAAGATGACATCGCCCGGATGGAAGACTTCTTCAGCGCCGCCTGGATGATGACTTCATCGGATGGAAGACTTCTTCAGCGCCCCTTGGATGATGACTTCTACCGCTCCGGATCTCCTCTTCGGTTCCATCGGTGGTCGGCTGGCTGAAGACGACTCAAGGTAGGATGTTTTCAGGGGGTAGTGTTAGGTTTATTTAAGGGGGGTTTGGGTTAGATTAGGGGTATGTGGGTGGTGGGTTTTAATGTTGGGGGGGTTGTATTTTTCTTTTACAGGCAAAAGAGCAGAATTCTTTGGGGCATGCCCCGCAAAAGGCCCTTTTAAGGGCTGGTAAGGTAAAAGAGCTTTGAACTTTTTTAATTTAGAATAGGGTAGAGCATTTTTTATTTTGGGGGGCTTTGTTATTTTATTAGGGGCTTAGATTAGGTGTAAGTATCTTAAAATTGTTGCAATATATTTTAAATGTTTGTAACTTTTTATTTTTTGTAACTTAGCTTTTTTTATTTTTTTGTACTTTAGTTAGTTTATTTAATTGTATTTAATTGTATTTATTTGTAGGTAATTTATTTTATTAATTTAATGATAGTGTAGTGTTAGGTTTAATTGTAACTTAGCTTAGGATTTATTTTACAGGTAATTTTGTATTTCTTTTAGCTAGGTAGTTATTAAATAGTTAATAACTATTTAATAACTATTCTAACTAGCTAAAATAAATACAAAGTTACCTGTAAAATAAATATAAATCCTAAAATAGCTACAATGTAATTATTAATTATATTGTAGCTATCTTAGGGTTTATTTTACAGATAAGTATTTAGTTTTAATTAGGAATAATTTATTAAAGTATAGTGTAGTGTTAGGTGTAATTGTAACTTAGGTTAGTTTTTATTTTACAGGTTAATTTCTCTTTATTTTAGCTAGGTAGCTATTAAATAGTTAATAACTATTTAATAGCTATTGTACCTAGTTAAAATAAATTGAAAGATGCCTGTAAAATAAAAATAAATCCTAAGATAGCTACAATATAATTATTATTTATATTGTAACTATATTAGGGTTTATTTTAAAGGTAAGTATTTAGTTTTAAATAGGATTAATTTAGTTAATAAGATAATAATATTGATTTATATGGGATCCGCCGCCTCCAGGGCGGCGGTTTGAAAACCAGGTACGCTGGGCCGGAAAAGTGCCGAGCGTACCTGCTAGTTTTTTGATAACTAGCAAAAGTAGTCAGATTATGCCGCACTTGTGTGCGGAACATCTGGAGTGACGTAAGAATCGATCTGTGTCGGATTGAGTCCGGCGGATCGAAGCTTGCGTCACAAAATTCTACTTTTTGCCGGTATCTAGGGCTTGATAACTAAGGCGAATCAGCCTCGCCACAAATACGCTGTGGAATTCCAGCGTATTTGAGGTTGACGGCTTGATAACTAGGGGCCTGTAACTGATATTTATGAAAATATTTTCAAAAATCTTCTAACCAACTTGGATTTGGTGGATGCAAATTAATTCGACCAAGGTGATTGACAAGCCGTACTCATGCAATTGGATGCACAAGGGTAGGGGGCAGCATTGCATAAGCGTTTGCTTGTGCAATTGTAAATATGGGGAACATATGCGCCCCACAACCTGTGATGGAAAGTTCACAACATGTGAATCCTGCCCATTTGCAGAATGATACATTTTGCCCAAAGGATCATTTCAAATTACTAGAGAGGCAAATAAACACACATATTAAAATAATAATAATATGAGCATATTGTTGCCGAGGAAACGGATACACTAAAAACCATGAAATTATTTGAAGGCACAATTAACATTGTTTATTGCATATTTTTAGAAGAACATTTATCAGAGGCAATTGTTGGATATTTTGAACATAATCATCACAATAAATTATCTTGCTTAAAGGGGCAGTAAACACCTTGTAATTATCTAATTTTTCTAAAGTTGTCCAATAGATCAGCAGGGTCTGAGCTATATAAGAACAGATTAACATCTGCAATTTATTTTTTAATGGTCAAATTTCACTTTCTTTATTTGAAGGAGCCAATGCAGTTCTCAGTCTGGAGATAACATGGCTTGCCTCTGTCATTGCGTTAACAAAATCTCCATTGTTTGAACTCAGTAGATATGATAAGATAACACACTGCAAATTAGGGAGAGATATGTGGCAGGTATATACTTGTATACAATTTTCAGAAATGGGGGACAAAATAAATAATGAAAGTAAATTGCAAAGTTGTTTTATATTACAAAGTGTTTTATGTCCCTCAATTTATAAACTGAACTTTGTAACCTGGAAGAATTTTGTCATGATGTAAATCTTAAAGATAATAATCTGTCCAGTAACCAGTGGGTAGTGTTATTCTTTTGTGCATCTAATGATTTTCAGTTGCGGCAAAAAAAAGTCTGTATTTTGAACTTTTTTTTAGCGGTACAGATAAATATTAACCCCAGGGTTCATCGTGCAAGTAAAGGAAGGAAATATAGACTGTACAAAAAGAGCTGTAAAAGAAAAGGTGCTTGTTAGGAGAAACGGAATTTGAAGGAAGTAAAGTCTGTTTTAAGCAAGAGGATATAGGAAGGAAATAGAAAGGAGATAATCATCTTCCGTACATATGTGAAAATAAGAGAATGAGCATAGATTACTTTTTACTAAACATTCTTATGATCCTCTTCTAAAATGGAGAAATATTTCTTTAAAGGGACTTTCTTTTAATTATCCATGGTTAAAGGGATATTTAACAGTGCCCCAACTAGCAAAATCAAATATAAAAAGAAACAGAATGTGTAAATAAATGAAAATGCTTATTTGTTTTATTGCAAAATGAGTCCCTAGAAAATCTCAGTGTAGCTACTGTCCTAAGAGAGATAAGACAGAAGACATGTTGGCAACTTAGGTTTCAATCTGCCTCTTCTGAGCATGAGCCGATCTGACTCCCTCTTTATCTAGTATTCACTTAATACTAAGCCATCTCATGTTATTTTAGAAGTTTTATGACATCAAGCTAAATTAGGCTTCCTGTAGAGACCCCAGCCTCCTCGTAGGGCTCTGAGAGGATGTTATGGACACTGCACAAATGAAGTTTAAAATAGAAAAAAAAAGTAAAATCCTTTTAAAATTATTAATAATACATATTGCAATGATTTCTATTAAAGTGATGGTAACTTTGTAAAAGCAGATGCCAGAATATTAAACAGCATCTTTATACTTTAAATTTGTCAATACAGAAGCAAAAAAAATATTTTAAACTAATTTATTTCACCTCCATGTCTTAGTTTTGTCATCAGTAGCCAGCCGCTCTTTCCATATTATCTTTTTAAAAGCAAACAAACAGGGAGGGCGGTACAGTCAATAGGAAGTTGTGCCGTCCTTCCCATTGAAGGTTGTAGCTCTTCAATTTTTAAACTGCCAGAGTGCAGAGCTACAACTCTCAGTGGGACGGATGGCACAGCTTCCTACAGGGAGTGCAGAATTATTAGGCAAATGAGTATTTTGACCACATCATCCTCTTTATGTATGTTGTCTTACTCCAAGCTGTATAGGCTCGAAAGCCTACTACCAATTAAGCATATTAGGTGATGTGCATCTCTGTAATGAGAAGGGGTGTGGTCTAATGACATCAACACCCTATATCAGGTGTGCATAATTATTAGGCAACTTCCTTTCCTTTGGCAAAATGGGTCAAAAGAAGGACTTGACAGGCTCAGAAAAGTCAAAAATAGTGAGATATCTTGCAGAGGGATGCAGCACTCTTAAAATTGCAAAGC
Organism: Bombina bombina; assembly: GCF_027579735.1. NCBI lineage: Eukaryota > Metazoa > Chordata > Amphibia > Anura > Bombinatoridae > Bombina > Bombina bombina. The sequence goes on along the minus strand of NC_069501.1, from coordinate 350,368,641 downwards.
TTCTGAAGCGTGATCATCGAACAATCAAGCGTTTCATTCAAAATAGTCAACAGGGTCGCAAGAAGCGTGTGGAAAAACCAAGGCGCAAAATAACTGCCCATGAACTGAGAAAAGTCAAGCGTGCAGCTGCCAAGATTCCACTTGCCACCAGTTTGGCCATATTTCAGAGCTGCAACATCACTGGAGTGCCCAAAAGCACAAGGTGTGCAATACTCAGAGACATGGCCAAGGTAAGAAAGGCTGAAAGACGACCACCACTGAACAAGACACACAAGCTGAAATGTCAAGACTGGGCCAAGAAATATCTCAAGACTGATTTTTCTAAGGTTTTATGGACTGATGAAATGAGAGTGAGTCTTGATGGGCCAGATGGATGGGCCCGTGGCTGGATTGGTAAAGGGCAGAGAGCTCCAGTCCGACTCAGACGCCAGCAAGGTGGAGGTGGAGTACTGGTTTGGGCTGGTATCATCAAAGATGAGCTTGTGGGGCCTTTTCGGGTTGAGGATGGAGTCAAGCTCAACTCCCAGTCCTACTGCCAGTTTCTGGAAGACACCTTCTTCAAGCAGTGGTACAAGAAGAAGTCTGCATCCTTCAAGAAAAACATGATTTTCATGCAGGACAATGCTCCATCACACGCGTCCAAGTACTCCACAGCGTGGCTGGCAAGAAAGGGTATAAAAGAAGAAAATCTAATGACATGGCCTCCTTTTTCACCTGATCTGAACCCCATTGAGAACCTGTGGTCCATCATCAAATGTGAGATTTACAAGGAGGGAAAACAGTACACCTCTCTGAACAGTGTCTGGGAGGCTGTGGTTGCTGCTGCACGCAACGTTGATGGTGAACAGATCAAAACACTGACAGAATCCATGGATGGCAGGCTTTTGAGTGTCCTTGCAAAGAAAGGTGGCTATATTGGTCACTGATTTGTTTTTGTTTTGTTTTTGAATGTCAGAAATGTATATTTGTGAATGTTGAGATGTTATATTGGTTTCACTGGTAAAAATAAATAATTGAAATGGGTATATATTTGTTTTTTGTTAAGTTGCCTAATAATTATGCACAGTAATAGTCACCTGCACACACAGATATCCCCCTAAAATAGCTATAACTAAAAACAAACTAAAAACTACTTCCAAAACTATTCAGCTTTGATATTTGTGATGATAGCAGGATGTGATGTCACTAGCTGGTGGGCGGGGCTTAGGTCCGGTGTCTGTGTCGCAGTGAGTTTAGTACAATCAACCTGTCTGGATGTGTATTGCTATGCTCTGTAATAAAATAGAGTTGTACCATCATTGCTGTGTCCTGCATATGTCCTGCATCTCATGACATGGTGTCAGAAGTTCTGGACTACGCTTCTGTTTCTGATGATGACGATGTCAAAGTTTACCCCACCTGAGCCTTTTGACTTTTCTCAGCCTGCAGCTTGGCCCACATGGCGTCAGCGGTTTCAGCGCTTCAGGATTGCATCCAAACTGAACAAGGAGAGTGGTGAAGTACAAGTTAATTCTCTTTTATACTCTATGGGGAAAGATGTAGAGCCAGTGTTCAATGCTTTTACTTTCCAAGAAGGGGAAGAAGTTAACTTTGATATAGTTATGGATAAACTCAGTGCCCACTTTGTGCCCAAAAGAAATGTGATTCATGAGAGAGCTTGTTTTCACAAACGTAATCAGCGTGTGGGAGAATCTGTGGAGTCATTTTTGCGCAGCCTGTATGAATTAGCTGAATTCTGTGAGTTTGGTGTTGCTAAAGAAGAGCAAATCAGAGACAGAATAGTTATTGGAATTGCAGATGCTGAAGTCTCCCTGAAGCTGCAGTTAGAGCCTGATTTAACATTAGACGGGGCTATTAGGATGGCCCGCCAGAGTGAACTGGTGAAAAAGCAAAGTGCTGATCTGAGGTCTGAGAGTATTGTGGATGAAGTACAACAGTCTAGGAAAATTGCTAGTGAAAGGCACAGTGTGAGCGGTAGATCTAAAGTACTGGAAAGGCCTAGAAGTGGATGGGCGCAACATGGCCGATGCACACGGTGCTACCGGGCTCATGATCAGAGTGCTATATGCCCGGCCAGAGATAAAAGATGCAGAAAATGTAACAGAATAGGCCATTTTGAAGTGGTGTGTAAAACTGAATACATTAAGGAGATGCAGGTGGACAGTGACCAGGAGGGTCAGGAAGTGTCTTTTGTGGGGTCTGTTGTGGAACGGACAAGCTCAGAGGAAGATTGGAAAGTTACCTTTACTGTAATGGGAGCCAATGTTGATTTTAAGATTGACACAGGAGCAGATATCACTGTAATGTCTTTTGCTGAATTTATGAGACTGCCTCGACAGCCCCAGCTGGCGAAGGTTACTACAAATGTTCATAGTCCTGGTGGCCGCATTGATTGTGTGGGGAAATTTCTTGCCAGCTGTGAGTACAAACAAAGGAAGTTCACCATGTGGGTGCATGTGATCCGAGGTCAGTGTGTTAACAGTTTATTGAGCAGAAAAGCAGCCTGTGACTTGGGCCTCGTGGCCAGAGTGAATGAGATCTCTGAAGATATGTTTGGCGAGTTGGGCCTACTGAGCTGCAAACCTGTCCGTATAGCACTTAAAAGTGACGCAGTCCCGTACAGTATTTCTACTCCTCGTAGAATTCCGTTCCCGCTCATGCCTCAAGTGGAGAAAGAGCTCATGCGCATGAAGTCTATGGGGGTTATTGAAGAGGTTGTTGAAGCAACTGATTGGTGTGCCCCCATTGTTCCAGTTGCAAAGAAAAACGGAAAGGTGCGCATCTGTGTGGACCTGAAAAGGTTGAATGAGGCAGTGAAGAGGGAGAGATTTGTGCTGCCGACACTGGAAGATATAGCCCCGAAGTTGGCTGGGGCGAAGTTCTTTTCCACATTAGACGCTTCTAGCGGCTTTTGGCAGATCCCCCTGGATCCAAAGTGCCGCAAACTGACTACCTTTATCACTCCGGTAGGTCGGTTCTGTTTCTGCAGACTTCCCTTTGGGATATCCTCCGCTCCTGAGATCTTTCAGAGGGAAATGAGTTCTCTCCTGAGTGGCCACGTGGGCACAGCAGTCGTCATGGACGACATTCTAGTGTATGGGTCTACAGTGGAGGAGCATGATCAGCGTTTGAGTTGTGTGCTGCAGGCTATCAAAGAGTCTGGGCTGAAGCTGAATAAAGAAAAATGTCATTTTAGGAAAACTGAATTATGCTACTTTGGGCATATCATCAACGGGGATGGCATCAAGCCGGACCCCGAGAAAATTCGGGCTATCGAACAGATGAAAAGCCCTTCTGATGTACATGAGCTGAGACAGATATTGGGCCTAGTAAATTACGTGGGCAAGTTTCTTCCAGATTTATCTACAGTTTTGCACCCTATCACAGAGTTGCTTAAGAAAGATGTTGCCTGGGTCTGGGGACCCTCACAAGAAAAAGCGTTCCTGCATGCTAAGTCCCTGCTGGGGTCTGCCCCAGTGCTGGGGTTCTACGACCCTTCAAAAAAGACTGTGGTTAGTGCTGATGCAAGCAGTTATGGGTTGGGGGCTGCACTCCTGCAGCTGAATGACAACAAACTACAGCCCATCGCCTACTGTTCCCGCACACTGACGGCTGCGGAGTCAAAATACGCTCAAATTGAGAAAGAGTGCCTGGCTGCAGTTTGGGCCTGTGAGCGCTTTCAGCGTTATCTAGTGGGTTTGGAGAAATTTAGTCTGGAAACTGACCACAAACCGCTAGTCCCTCTTATCAATTCTTATGACATCGACAAAACACCCTTGAGATGCCAGAGACTTTTAATGAGACTGCTCAGGTTCAATGTTCAGGCAGTGCATGTGCCGGGGAAGCAGCTGGTTGTGGCAGATACACTGTCCAGGCTCCCGCTGGCTGCTGCTGAAGAATCCTCTACAGAATCGGATGTAAAAGTGTATGTTGATTCAGTTCTGGCCTCTAAGTCCATTTCTTCAAGGAAACTGGAAGAGATAAAGAAAGAGACATATTTGGACACAAATCTGCAAGAAGTTATAAGGTACATAAGAGATGGCTGGCCCGAGAGCCGGGCAGCCTGGATGTCTTTAAATGCTTACCAGCCAGAGAGGTCGCAGCTCATGGAGCTGGAGGGGTTGGTGCTGTTCCAAGACCGTATTGTAATTCCTGTCAGCATGAGGAAGGAGATGTTAAACAGGATTCATGATGGCCACTTAGGCATTACAAAGTGCAGAGAAAGAGCAGCTACAGCTGTGTGGTGGCCTGGGATCAGCTCCGACATTGCAAATCACGTGTCTAAATGTGCCTTTTGCCGGGAACGCCGGCCTACTCAGAGAAGGGAGCCCTTAATGTCTACTCCGCTGCCTGCAGGGCCGTGGCAGAAAATAGCTGCTGATTTGTGCGAACTGCACGGGAAAAAGTTTCTTGTTGTTATCGACTACTATTCCAGGTATTTGGAAATAGCACCCCTGAATGATATCACAAGTCAGGCCGTTATCATTCGCCTGAAGAGCTTGTTCGCCCGCTGGGGCATTCCAATGGAGCTGGTGAGTGATAATGGCATGCAGTTCGCTTCTACAGAGTTCAGTGCCTTCAGCAGGGAATATGATTTTGTACATTCCACGTCAAGTCCACATTATCCGCAGGCCAACGGAATGGCTGAAAGGGCAGTTCAAACAACAAAATTCATCCTAAAGCAATCTGAACCGTACCTAGCCCTCTTGTCATACAGGGCGACGCCCATTCAAGCCACCGGGTTTAGCCCGGCACAGCTGATGCTAGGACGCCAGATTCGCACCACTTTACCCTCAGTGGGTGTCTTCAAGCCGCCTGGCCCTGTTCCTCGGGACGAAGTCCTTAGGAGGGATGAAGAGGCCAAAAAGGGTTATCGTTTCTTCTACGACAGGAGACATTCTGTCAGGCCTTTACAGGAACTGAAAGCGGGCCAAAGTGTCAGAATTAAACTGGATGATGAGAAGAAATGGAAGACGCCTGCTACGGTAGTGGGCCGCTCTCCAGAACCAAGGTCTTACACAGTCCTTACAGAGGGAGGGACGGTTACACGCCGTAACCGAAGACATCTTCAGCCTGTACCTGAGAGTCTGGAACCGGATACCTCAGTACCACCGCCGGTGGGATCTCCTGTTCTAAGAGAGGTGCCTTCCCCTCAGCAAGATCATAGCGGGGATATATCTTTGCCTCCAGCAGACTCTTGTTCACCATCTTCTGTATCAGAGGACAATTCATGCAAAGTTACATCAAGCGGAAGAGTGGTGAGGCTTCCGGCCCGATACAGGGACTGACTTTAGCTAGAACAGTGACCGGAAGTATGGGCAGAATAATCCCATGGTCACTGTGGACTAGGGTAGTCTACCCCGATGTCCAAGTCAGGATGTAATTTGTTTGTTCATGTTTTCTAATCTATCTGTTTTTTATAATGTTCTAAAACAAAATGTTGTGTATACCCTGTTGGTGTACCTTGTTGTTTAATATATGTGAATGTATGCTTTGCCTTTGAAAAAGGGGAAGATGTGATGATAGCAGGATGTGATGTCACTAGCTGGTGGGCGGGGCTTAGGTCCGGTGTCTGTGTCGCAGTGAGTTTAGTACAATCAACCTGTCTGGATGTGTATTGCTATGCTCTGTAATAAAATAGAGTTGTACCATCATTGCTGTGTCCTGCATATGTCCTGCATCTCATGACAATATTAATGAGTTTTTTGGGTTCATTGAGAACATGGTTGTTGTTCAATAATAAAATTAATCCTCAAAAATACAACTTGCCTAATAATTCTGCACTCCCTGTATTGACTGTTAAATTTTATAGAAAAAAAAGACAGTATGGAAGGGGCGGCCAGCTGCTGCTGATGTAACTGAAACACAGAAGTAAAATAAATCGGTATAAAATAACTTTTATGCTTTGACAAACTTAAAAAGTGTACAGATGTCATTCTTTAATATTCTGGCATCTGATTTTATAAAGTTTACCATAACTTTAAAGAGACACTGAACCCATTTTTTTTTTCTTTTGTGACTCAGATAGAGCATGCAATTTTAAGCAACTTTCTAATTTACTCCTATTATCAAATTTTCTTCATTCTCTTGGTATCTTTATTTAAAAAGCAAGAATGTAAGTTTAGATGCCGGCCCATTTTTGGTGAACAACCTGGGTTGTTCTTGCTGATTGGTGGATAAATTCACCCACCAATAAACAAGTGCTATCCAGGGTCTGAACCAAAAATTGGCTGGCTCCTTAGCTTAGACGCCTTCTTTTTCAAATAAAGATAGCAAGAGAACGAAGAAAAATTGATAATAGGAGTAAATTAGAAAGTTGCTTAAAATGGCATGCTCTATCTGAATCACGAAAGAAAAAATTTGGGTTCAGTGTCCCTTTAAGTATAAGCCACTGCTTATATCCCTCTAAACACTCCATTGTGACAGATTTGTTTTCAAAATAAATGTAAAAGTATTTAAACTGTAATTTTATTAGCAAAATTTGCTTTGTTTTGCAGACTGTACCCTTTCAACGCCTTTTTAGTTTTCTTCTCTTGCTATGTTTATTAGGCACAGTGCTGTGTAGCATGTAGCAGGGTCAATTATGTGCATATGTGTTTTGTAGCTGCAGGAAGGCTTTTTCACTGATCCTTCATTTTTATAAAATACATTGGAGAAAAAGTGCAGAGGCTTAGCAGAGTAGTCATTTATGTGCAGAGACATTCCAGCCTGCAGTGTGCTGTTATAATGACACCAGTTGGGAAAGCCATGACACAAATCCCTCTTTATAGGGGGAGAGGGCATATAGAGTAGTTACCTATGGTGACACAACTGTATGATATCCCTGACAATATACATTTCTTACCTCTGTACATCCTTTTCCTTTCTATCAGATCTTTGCTCTGAACTTCCCCACATGCAGTGTGCTCTCATAACTAACAGCAACGTGAGAAGGGATAACAGTAAGTAGGTAAGAAATGAGGCATGGAAAGAACACTGGGCTAAGCAGCTCAATCTAAATAGGAAGCACCAGAGTCTCTGATGAAGCGCCGGTGTAACCAGTGGGAAACGCATCAGATTCCTTGTATTGTGTGTCACCGGCACATGTAAATAATAAAAGCACTAAAGCAGTATTACTCATGTAAAGAATCTTTGTGCTAGTGAAGGTTAAGAGCACATCCGGACCTGATCTGAATGAGAAATAGGAAGCACCAGTGATCAGCTTAATGGCTGACACCACCACTTTATTAGCAGAGGATCTGCCACTTAAAAATAAATAAAATAAGAGGAAAAATGTAAAGAGTAACATGCCAGTGCAAACCCAGTGGCTTTACCAATTAGCCTCAGCATTAGACTGAGCATTTTTTTTGCACCAGATATTGGTTGGTAACTGTCATTATCATAGAATTCATAGTTCTTCAGCAATTTATGGAATGACCTCTGATTGGAAACCTTTCCATATTGTCCCTTATTCCTATAAGCAATTCCCATATATATATATATATATATATATCAGTTTTTGTACCCAACCAAATCAATTAACATCCAAATCATGCCCTAGACCAATCAGTTTTGCTTTCACTTAACTTAAATGCCCCCCAGAGCTTTTTTACCCCACCTCTAAATGATCAAGTCACAAAACAGTGTTTTATATATTGTAAAATTAATTTATATTACAAACGTTGTGTGTTTTGTTTTGTTTTTTACACTTTTACATCTCTTTTTATTATGGGTGTTGCTTCTTTAACACCCAAGTGTAAAATAAGAATGCAATACAAAAATAAAACAGCATAGAAATAATATTTATAGCAATTCAGTTGCCATGAAACGTTACTGTACTGATTTGTCTTCACATCTGCGCTGAGAGTTGGGCTGAGTCTAGCTTCTTGTTAATTAACTAGTGGAGCAGATGTTGATCTATCGCCTACCAAATCTGCACAACTCCCTGGAGCTAGATTTACATTTCACAGATGAGACAAAATGTGCTAAAGAAATGGTGCTTCACACAAATATACACAGGGGATGTACAGCTGGATTATGTAAATATGCTTTATATAAAGCTGTGCCCAGCATCATGCTGATCTGAAATTGACAAGGGAAAAATTGTGTATAGTTATGACATTAACAGTGGGTTTTCTGAGTCTCCCGATGCTGTATGAATTGCCACAGCCTTATACTGTCATGAGTGTTAATAGCTTTTAACATTTCTTTGATATTCTGTCAGTTGGATCTAGGATTTTTTTTTTTTTTTTGCACAATTTTTTTCTACAGTTTTTATTTTTAGTGGGCCACTACTTAATTAACTTAATACAACTTCAGAGTCAAACTATGAGTTTATGAACAGTGCAAAATTTAACAACTGGATGATAATTAGACTTTAGCACCTTTTTTATTTATCGAGTGTGAATCCTTGATTTAAAGCTATTAAATTGTGTCAAGTAGCTTAACAGAACCAAGGAAAAATAATTCTGACTAATAATATTTCCTTGAATTCGAAATTGAAAAGACATTGCAAATACCAATTAACCATAAATAGAAAAAAAATACAATTTACTTTTGAATAAAACCTGAAGTAGCAATTAATACCATTAAAATATTCACTGTTTTTTTAAAATGTGCATAGTTGTGTGTGAGATATTTTACTTTGCAAATCACCTTCTTCTTCATGGTGGTATATAATATTTATTGGAAAAAATTGCATGATTTGCATGATTGAACGAAAAGCTATTGCTATTTATATTATTATTATCAGTTATTTGTGGAGCGGCAACAGATTCCAAAGCGCTAAAAACATGGGTCTAATATGCAAAGTGACAATTATGGGAGATAAAGGGATAGAGGACCCTGATAAGAGTTTCACTGTTGTAAATCAGCTCTTATGACGGTGATCTACAAAGCAGCTGGTCTCGTAGGTTTACATGCTAAGGGGTTCAAGGGGGTAACTAAAGAAGTAGAGGAGCTAAGATAAGAAAATGTTAGTGTATATTATATGCATCACTGAATAGTAGAGTCTTTAAGGAGTACTTGAAAGTTTGAAAACAGGCAGAGAGTTCCATAAAATAGGGGCCAGTCTGGAGAAGTCTTGTAGACAGGAATGTGAGGAGGTAAGAAGAGAGGAGGAGAGAAGAAGGTCATGAGCAGAGTGAAGGGGATCGAAGGGAGAGTATCTGGAGAAGAGGTTGGAGATGTAGGATGGAGCAGTGTTATGGATTTTGTGTTTTATTCTGGAGGTTAGAGGAAGCCAGTAAAGAGACTGGCAGAGGGGTGCAGCAGATGAGGAGCAATGTGTAAGGAAGATAAGCCTTGCAGAGGCATTTATTATGGATTTTAAGGGAAATAGACGGCAGCTAGGGAGGCCGGAGAGGATGGAGTTGCAATTGCCAAGGCTGGAAATGAGGAGAGAGTGGATTAAAGTCTTACGCCTAGATTTAGAGTTTTGTCGGTAAAGACCCGCGGTGCTAACGCTGCTTTTATTTTCCAGCGCACCCTTAAGACAACGCTGGTATTTAGAGTTGTCTGAGTGGCTGCGTTAGCCTCAGAAAAGGGAGCGTTGAGCATAATTTAGCTCCAATTCAACTCTTAATACCAGCGTTGCCTACGGTAGCGGTGAGCTGGAAAAACGTGCTTGTGCACGATATCCCCATAGGAAACAATGGGGCTGAGCTGGCTGCAAAAAAAACTAACACCTGCAAAAAAGCAGCGTTCAGCTCCTAACGCAGCCCCCTTGTTTCCTATGGGGAAACACTCTCTAAGTCTACACCTAACACCCTAACATGAACCCGGAGTCTAAACACCCCTAATCTTACACTTATTAACCTCTAATCTGCCGCCCCCGCTATCGCTGACACCTACATTATATTATTAACCCCTAATCTGCCGCTCCGGACACCGCCGCAACCTACAGTGGGGAAAAAAAGTATTTAGTCAGCCACCAATTGTGCAAGTTCTCCCACTTAAGAAGATGAGAGAGGCCTGTAATTTTCATCATAGGTATACCTCAACTATGAGAGACAAAATGTGGAAACAAATCCAGACAATCACATTGTCTGATTTGGAAAGAATTTATTTGCAAATTATGGTGGAAAATAAGTATTTGGTCAATAGCAAAAGTTCATCTCAATACTTTGTTATATATCCTTTGTTGGCAATGACAGAGGTCAAACGTTTTCTATAAGTCTTCACAAGGTTGTCACACACTGTTGCTGGTATGTTGGCCCATTCCTGCATGCAGATCGCCTCTAGAGCAGTGATGTTTTGGGGCTGTCGCTAGGCAACATGGACTTTCAACTCCCTCCAAAGGTTTTCTATGGGGTTGAGATCTGGAGACTGGCTAGGCCACTCCAGGACCTTGAAATGCTTCTTGCAAAGCCACTCCTTTGTTGCCCAGGCGGTGTGTTTGGGATCATTGTCATGCTGAAAGACCCAGCCACGTTTCATCTTCAATGCCCTTGCTGATGGAAGGAGGTTTGCACTCAAAATCTCACGATACATGGCCCTATTCATTCTTTCATGTACACGGATCAGTCGTCCTGTTCCCTTTGCAGAGAAACAGCCCCAAAGCATGAAGTTGCCACCCCCATGCATCACAGTAGGTATGGTGTTCTCTCTACTCCAAACACGACAAGTTGTGTTTCTACCAAACAGTTCTACTATGATTTCATTTGACAATATGACATTCTCCCAATCCACTTCTGGATCATCCAAATGCTCTCTAGCATACTTCAGACGGGCCCGGACATGTACTGGCTTAAGCAGGGGGACACGTCTGGCACTGCAGGATCTGAGTCCCTGGCGGCGTAGTGTTTTACTGAAGGTTAACCTTTGTTACGTTGGTCCCAGCTCTCTGCAGGTCATTCACTAGGTCCCCCCTGGACGTCCCATTATATCAGGAATAGAATCAATATCCTCCAACCTTTCCCAATATGTAGATCATTACCTTCAAAATTATGTTACACAGCTACCATCACATTTAAAAGATTCCACTCATTTTTTAAATGTATTAAATGAAATTAAATGGCAAAACAATTATATAATGGTCACTTGTGACGTTAATTCATTATATACAAACATTAATCACAATTTAGGGTTAGAAGCAATTGCACACTATTTAAATAACGATCCCAATCTATTACAAGAACAAAACAAATTTATTATAGATAGCATTGAGTTTATTTTAAAAAACAATAGTTTCATGTTTAATGACAAATTTTACCTCCAGACTAGGGGTACCGCTATGGGCACAAGGTTCGCTCCCAGCTATGCGAATCTATTTATGGGATTCTTTGAAGAAACTTTTCTATCCAATGATGTGTGGGGAGCGAACCTTGTGCTCTATAAAAGATTTATTGACGATATCTTCCTAGTCTGGAGGGGTGACTACGAAATTCTAGAACTATTCCTTGAGGACATGAATACTAATGATGTAGGCCTCACTTTCACTTATGAACACAGCACCAGTTCAATACATTTCCTAGATATTGAGGTAGAGATAGTAGAGAATCTAATTAAAACCAAAACCTACTTCAAAACTATAGACTCAAATAATTTTATACATTATCAAAGCTGCCATCTGAATAGGTGGAAGGATAACATCCCAAAAAGTCAGATGCTAAGAGTCAGAAAAAACTGCTCAGACATAGAATCTTATGACTCACAATGCAACATTCTACTAAATAGATTTGCAGATAAAGGTTACAATCAGAAAAAAATCCAAGATACCATAACTTCTGTAAGAAAAACTGATAGATCCAATTTATTACAAAAGCAACCTAACAAAAGAAAAAATTTATATACAAATAATTCAATGCCTTCTAATGTCAATAACTTTATTCCATTTATAACTGAATATAACTCAAACCACAAAGAAATAAAAACCATCCTTCAAAAACACTGGCACTATATCAAAAAGGATCCTATATTAGGAACTACAGTTAAAAATCACCCAGATCTCATTTTCAAAAAAGCTAAAAATCTCAAAAGCTATTTGTCACCAAGTGAATTCAAAATAAAAAATGATTATTCAAAAGATGTGAACTTAAAGAAAGAAGAAATTTTTGGATTCTATCCATGTCACAAGTGTAAATCCTGTAGATATAGTAATAAAACTAAAAAGATAACATTTATCAACCAACAGGTTACATTTACAATCAAGGACACCATAACATGTAACGACTCAAATATAATTTACTGCATAAGATGTTCGTGTAATTTATTCTATATAGGTCAAACCAGTCGCACATTCAAAGATAGAATGAGAGAACATATTTGGAACATAGAACATAAAACCACAAAAACCATACTTTACAAACATTTCAATGAAATACACCATGGAGACCTTAAATGTTTTCAATGTTGGGGAATGAAAAAAATTAGACCGAACAAGAGAGGGGGAAATATAGAAAAGATACTCCTAAAAAAAGAAGCAGAACTCATATTTGAATATAAAACAGTACATCCATTGGGACTTAATAGTTCCTTTGATCTTAATTCTATCTTATAAACAATTACTAGACAAACAAAATAGTTGAACACATATTCCAAATTACATCTATCATATAAAATATTATTTCACTAAAAATTGAACTCATACACTATTGAAATAAACATAAACGAGACTGTACAATAGCCGTCTCGAAGCTATATCTACAAAACTCTTACTTTGTATCACATCCTCCCCTTACCCCTTAGCGTATAGATAAGTTGATTTAGCGCTTAAAGAACAACCTGATATTGCAATTCTTGCAAGATTATTATAATAAAATGAAAAAACCTTTGGAGCAATGTATATTTACATATATAAAAATCACTTTCAACAAAAACTGTATTAAAGAAAAACTGGTTATAGTATAATGTTGAGATATGGGCGACTATATCTTAATACTTAATTTCACATTCTGAAATGATGGGATTTCTCATAAATTTAAACATTAATACAACAAGTCCAATTCCGGTTATGTATTTTGTTCATGTATTTAATTCTAATGCAATCATTTCAAAAACACTTAATGAGTGAAATTAGATGGAATATTGTCTTTGAAAAATTATTTTTTAATAAGACATACCTCATCTATCTATGAAACTGACTTCAACACATTCACTTTAGAAGCACTTAAGGGTTAATTTAGACCATCTTCTAACCACACCTGTCCTGAATCAAACACTCCTTATAAAAAGGCAGTAATTTCATGTAGTAAGCATCTTGATAAAGGCAGCTAACACTGCCGAAACGCGTAGATTTGCTTACTCCTGTCAATTCAGAATTTTATTACTGGTAGTGTTACACTCCACAGGTTCATCCCTATCTCTATGATTAATATAGAGGGAGGACATATGAGTAATTCCTGTGTGTAACCAATTATATACTAAGGCTATTGAACTGCTAAATTGTTTTACTGGCACAAAAACAGGTTCATTTCTATCTCCTTGAATCAACACTGAGATCGATGTATGAATAATTCCTGTGTGCCCCCTTGTTTCTTCCTTTGCTCCCATCATAGCCCTAATATACACAAAAAACCAAGTGCTTAGGAGCTTCTTCGGATAAGGACAAGTCTCACACTTCAGAACGGACAAAAAACCAAACGGATCAAACACTCCATAGGATTCAGAGCTGCTGATAAAACATACCGTTTTTTTCAAATTTGGACAGATTCTTTGGACATTGGACACTTGCAAGTATTGATACTAACCATCACATAAACAAGTATATTTTGTTACGATTGAGAATTGGACACAAATTTCAAACTTTTTGGGTTTAAGCATATCACAGAGATTGGAGGAATACAATAGTCAGGTGACGTGACGTCACACCTCCCGATCCATCACTCACAGTTACTCCTAACGGCTGAACAGATCAGACGCCTCCACTGAATACTGTGACCAAATATTCCATTGCTTAAAAATAATACTGGTAACATTTAGCCGAACCAATTTTACTGTGCTAAGAGTCATTTACCTTTATCAAGTTTATTCATATTCGTATATATTTTTAAGAAACACTCAGGGAATCTTTTAGAAATTTTATATCGGCTGTATTTCTTTGTTTTTAATATGATTAATATGTTTGATTGTTATTGATGCCGGCATCTTATGTAATTGAGTATATGCTAACATATTCTGTATGCATTAACTAGTTATTTACTTAAATCACTATAAAAATTCTCTTTTATTATAATTAGTTCCTCTTGTTATTTCATTTTATTTTTTATAATAATCTGGTTGGCTCTACTTAGCTGGAGCGCTTATCCCACACCACTCTCACCCATTCACTAGGTCCCCTGTGTGGTTCTGGGATGTTTGCTCACCGTTCTTGTGATCATTTTGACCCCACGGGGTGAGATCTTACGTGGAGCCCCAGATCGAGGGAGATTATCAGTGGTCTTGCATGTCTTCCATTTTCTAATTATTGCTCCCACAGTTGATTTCTTCACACCAAGCTGCTTGCCTATTGCAGATTCAGTCTTCCCAGCCTGGTGTAGGTCTACAATTTTGTTTCTGGTGTCCTTCGACAGCTCTTTGGTCTTCACCATAGTGGAGTTTGGAGTGTGACTGTTTGAGGTTGTGGACAGGTGTCTTTTATACTGATAACAAGTTCAAACAGGTGCTATTAATACAGGTAATGAGTGGAGGACAGAGGAGCCTCTTAAAGAAGAAGATACAGGTCTGTGAGAGCCAGAAATCTTGCTTGTTTGTAGGTGACCAAATACTTATTTTCCACCATAATTTGCAAATAAATTCTTTCCAAATCAGACAATGTGATTGTCTGGATTTGTTTCCACATTTTGTCTCTCATAGTTGAGGTATACCTATGATGAAAATTATAGGCCTCTCTCATCTTCTTAAGTGGGAGAACTTGAACAATTGGTGTGGCTTACTAAATACTTTTTTTCCCCACTGTACATTATACTTATGAACCCCTAATCTGCTGCCCCCAACATCGCCGACACCTATATTATATATATATTACCCCCTAATCTGCCCCCCCAACATCGCCGCCACCTACCTACACTTATTAACCCCTAATCTGCCGACCAGACCTCGCCGCCACTATAATAAATGTATTAACCCCTAAACCGCCGTACTCCCGCCTCGCAAATACTATAATAAATAGTATTAACCCCTAATCTCCCGCCCCCAACGTCGCCGCTTCTATAATAAAGTTATTAACCCCTAAACCTAAGTCTAACCCTAACACCCCCCTAACTTAAATATAATTTAAATAAAATGAAATAATATTCCTATCATTAAATAAATTAATCCTATTTAAAACTAAATACTTACCTATAAAATAAACCCTAATATAGCTACAATATAACTTTACATTGTAGCTATTTTATGATTTTATGATTTATAAATGATTTATATTTATTTTACAGGCAACTTTATTTTAACTAGGTACAATAGCTATTAAATAGTTAATAACTATTTAATAGCTACCTAGTTAAAATAAGTACAAAATTACCTGTGAAATAATCCTAACCTAAGTTACAATTAAACCTAACACTACACTATCATTAAATTAATTAAACAAATTATTATAGTAGCGGCAATGTTGCGGGCGGGCGATTAGGGGTCAATAAATGTAGGTAGGTGGTGGCGATGTTAGGGAGGGCAGATTAGGGGTTAATACTATTTATTATAGTGTTTGCGAGGCGGGAGTGCGGCGGTTTAGGGGTTAATACATTTATTATAGTGGCGGCGAGGTCCGGTCGGCAGATTAGGGGTTAATAATTGTAGTTAGGTAGCGGCGACGTTGGGGGGGGGGCAGATTAGGGGTTAATAAATATAATGTAGTTGTCAGCGATGTTAGGGGCAGCATATTAGGGGTTCATAGCTATAATGTAGGTGGCGGCAGTGTCCAGTCGGCAGATTAGGGGTTAAACAATTTTATTAGAGGGTTTGCGATGTTGGGGGGTCTCGGTTTAGGGGTACATAGGTAGTTTATGGGTGTTAGTGTACTTTATAGCCGTGGTTCTCAACAGCCGGGCCGCGGCCCACTACCGGGCCGCGACGGCCCTGCTGGTGGGCCGCGACCCGACATACCTCCACTTCTCTGCTCACTCTGATAGGCCCGCCACTCTACATTTCTGAAATTCCTTACGGGCCTGTCAGAGTGCCACTGCGCATGATCGCTTGTGTACTGTGATCGTGTAGTGGTGGGGAGCGTGACCAGAAGCAGACGGTTAGTCGCAAAGTTTTGGAGAGATTCAACTTAAGGTAGTGAGAGGACATCCAGGATGAAATATTAGAAAGACAGTTAGTGACACAAGTTAGTAAGGAAGGGGATAGGTCTGGTGCAGAGAGGTAGATTTGGGTATCTTTAGCATACAAATTCTTTTGTATATTTATAACCTTATTAAGGAACCTAAGGATGATGTGTAAATTGAGAAGAGAAGGGGGGCAAGGACAGAGCCTTGTGGTGCCCCAACAGAAAGTGGTAAAGGGTCAGAGGATGTGCCAGAGAAGGTTACATTAAAGGTTCAGTTAGACAGGTAGGAGGAGAACTACAAGTAACATTAAATACTAACCCCCATCTAGCTCCTTTAAGTCATATGCATCTGCCCTGCACTTTCCTAGGCTTGGTGATGTCACTTTCCCTACAATACTGGGCCACTTGGCTACCTCGTGGTGCCCAGTAATCTCAGAGGGTGGTTGCGATTAGCTCTGAAAGTGGCACACACAGTAAAAGGGTTAATTTATAAAAATGTAAAAAATCATACATATGAAAAAAACAAATAAACATATGAAAAAAGCTGTTTCAATTTGAATTAAACCTAGCAACAAATTTATGTATGTGCAGAACTGATCCTTACGTTTTAAATGCAGCAATGTATAACATTACTATAAACATTGTAGCAAACACTGCTTCTCAGTTTGCTAAAGATATGTGCACGCTCCTGGGCTCACCTAGGATTTCTCTTTAACAAAGGATATCAAGAGAACTAACAAAAATTAATAGAGGAAGCAAATTGGAAAGATGTTTAAAATTTCATTCCAATCCAATGAAGTTTAATTTTGACTTTACTGTTCCTTTAAGTAATACTTATAGGACACTTTTTATTCCTTACAATGCCATTTTTAGATGGAACGTAGAAAAAAAAACTTTAACATATGGTTTCAGTACCTATTCTTGTCATATAGTTGTGACATATCATAGTAATTAGTATACAAAACATATTAAGGCATACACAAAAAAACAACATTAAAGGCTGTACGCTTTCATTCTAGTGACTCTGTTATATACTGTTTATGTAATTGCATTTTGTTTCCTAATCATGTGTGAGAATAAGCATCCCCTGTCAACATGGCAAATCATATTATTTCTCTATTAGAAATCTATTTGTGAATGTTTACGAGATTTCTCCAGAAATGTCTTGGTGATAAACTGCAAATGAGAAATGCAAGCTCACCATTATTCTTTTATTAAATGAGAAAATTAGACCAGGTCACTCACATCTGCAATAAGATAGGTCCTGTCTGGAAAAAAAAAAAATCAATGACAAAAATAGTCAGGTTACCAATAAACGACTTGTTAGGCGCGTCAGTTAGAGCAGTGGCATGGTTTTGTACATTCCTATTGATGTATTCTTTCTTTTTTTTATCCTATCAGCTCTCATTCATGTGACATTTCACAGAATGGGCTTTTCATGGAGGGCAGTAGGAGGCCAAGGGGTGTGGGGGAGTAGTAGCCGTTGATTTGTCACGTCAGATACACTGGCCTGTTTTATCTGATTACAAAAACACTTGGTAGCTCTGTACTTTGTTGAGCAAATATATATGTGTGTACTGCATAATGAAAAGAAATGTATATTAAAAAAATCACAGTGTTTATTTTAGTATTTAGTAATATAAATATTGATAGATAGATGATAGATAGATGATAGATAGATATTTAAAGGAATACAGTGATGCCAAAATGTAATTTTCATACAAATATTCAAAACCAATAGAAGGCTAAACTTAAAGGAACATTAAAAAGTGCTTGTTTAGTAAAAATAAATATGTTAAATCAAAATAAACACAATAAGAAACAGATTTTTAAAACAGTAATCAATTTACTTGTTTTCTTGCAGGGATATAGAGCTGACATGTTGGCAACTTAGGCTGCATTCTGCCTCTTCTGGGCATGGGGAAATATAAATATAGTATTTACTTAATAGTAAACCAACTCTGAAAGTTTTATGACATCATGCTCGATAAGCTTCCTGTAGAGACCACAACCTCCTTGTAGGGCTGTGACAGGAAGTAATGGACAATGTACAAATGAAGTTTAAACAAAGATATACAAGGTAAAATCTGTTTAAAATTATGAATAATACAAATGCAACAGTTGAAAATCCCTTGTGCATTAAAGCCCTCATACCATTATCATTAAACTTTTATTTTACATTTTTTTTAAGGCTTGGGAGATCCTTAGATGTATGTCCGGGCCAAAATAAAGAAATGGAGGCCAAAAAAATAATCTCTAAATAATATCCAATCGACTGATTAATATTGCCTGGTTTGTTTTTGTATAGAATTTGCGTCTGAATATTTAGAAACATATTTAAGCCAAATAATTCATTCTAATGAGCTATGAAACAAATGATTTCATTCAGTGTTTCTTACAGCTAAAGCGTTGTTCTCACTTCTATACTCACTATACATGATATTGAAAGTTATGGTTTGCGCAATTTTTACTTTTTTGGCCTTACCTTTTTTGGCCTTACCGCAAACCAACTTACGTATATTTCGTAAACACTTTTTTCTATGGGATTTCCATAGCGCCGGTATTACGAGTTTGTCCTTGGAGGCCAAAAAGTGAGCGGTACACCCTCTACCTCCAAGATTCCTAATGCATTTTAAAGTCAGTAGTTATGAGTTTTACGCTACAAAGCTGTAGCATAAAACTCATAACTAAAGTGCTAAAAAGTACACTAACACACATAAACTACCTATTAACCCCTAAACCGAGGCCCTCCCACATTGCAAACACTAAAAAAAAATTAATAACCCCTAATCTGCCACTCCGGACATCTCCGCCACTATAATAAACATATTAACCCCTAAACCGCTGCACTCCCGCATCGCACACACTAGTTAAATATTATTAACCCCTAATCTGCCGCCTCTAACATCCCTGCCACTTACATTATACTTATTAACCCCTAATCTGCCGTCCCCAACGTCGCCACCACTATTCTAAATGTATTAACCCTTTAAACCTAAGTCTAACCCTAACACCCCCTAACTTAAATATAATTAAAATAAATCTAAATAAAATTCCTATCATTACCTAAATTATTCCTATTTAAAACTAAATACTTACCTATAAAATAAACCCTAAACTAGCTACAATATAACTAATAGTTACATTGTATCTATCTTAGGGTTTATTTTTATTTTACAGGCAAGTTTGCATTTATTTTAACTAGGTAGAATAGTTACTAAATAGTTATTAACTATTTACTAACTACTTAGCTAAAATAAATACAAATTTACCTGTAAAATAAAACCTAACCTAAGTTACACTAACACCTAACACTATACTACAATTAAATAAATTACATAAATGAAATACAATAAAATAAATTAAATACAATTAGCTAAATTACAAAAAAAAAAACACTAAATTACAGAAAATAAAAAACAAACTACAAGATCTTTAAACTAATTACACCTAATCTAAGAGCCCTATCAAAATAAAAAAAAGCCCCCCCCCTGAAAATAAAAAAAAACCCTAGCCTAAACTAAACTATCGATAGCCCTTAAAAGGGCCTTTTGCGGGGCATTGCCCCAAAGAAATCAGCTCTTTTACCTGTAAAATAAAATACAAACAACCCCCCCAACAGTAAAACCCACCACCCACACAACCATGCCCCAAATAAAACCATAACTAAAAAAACCTAAGCTCCCCATTGCCCCGAAAAGGGCATTTGGAGGGGCATTGCCCTTAAAGGCATTTAGCTCTATTGCTGCCCAAAGCCCTAACCTAAAAATAAAACTCACCCAATACACCCTTAAAAAATCCTAACACTAACCCCCGAAGATTCATTTACCGGGAGAAGTCTGCATCCAAGCGGCAAGATGTCCTCAACGAAGCCAGCAGAAGTGGTCCTCCAAACGGGCAGAAGTCTTCATCCAGACGGCATCTTCTATCTTCATCCTTCCGACGCGGAGAGGCTTGATCTTCAAGACATCCGGCGAGGAGCATCCTCTTCTTCCGACGTCTTCTTGCTGAATGAAGGTACCTTTTAAGTGACGTCATCCAAGATGGCGTCCCTTAGATTCCGATTAGATAGAATTCTATCAACCAATTGGAATTAAGGTTGAAAAAATCCTATTGGCTGATCCAATCATTGAGCTTGCATTATATTGGCTGATTGGACCACTTCTGCCCATCTGGAGGACCACTTCTGCCGGCTTTGTTGAGGACATCTTGCCGCTTGGATGAAGACTAATCCTCGGGGGTTAGTGTTAGGATTTTTTAAGGGTGTATTGGGTGGGTTTTATTTTTAGGTTAGGGCTTTGGGCAGCAATAGAGCTAAATGCCCTTTTAAAGGCAATGCCCATCTAAATGCCCTTTTCAGGGCAATGGGGAGCTTAGGTTTTTTTAGTTAGGGTTTTATTTGGGGGGTTGGTTGTGGGTTTAACTGTTGGGGGGTGTTTGTATTTTTTTTACAGGTAAAAGAGCTGATTTCTTTGGGGCAATGCCCAGCAAAAGGCCCTTTTAAGGGCTGTTGATAGTTTAGTTTAGGCTAGGGTTTTTTTTATTTTGGAGGGGCTTTTTTTATTTTGATAGGGCTCTTAGATTACATGTAATTAGTTTAAAGATCTTGTAATTTGTTTTTTATTTTCTGTAATTTAGTGTTTGTTTGTTTTTGTAATTTAGCTAATTATATTTAATTTATTTAATTGTATTTAATTTATGTAAGTTATTTAATTGTAGTGTAGTATTAGGTGTTAGTGTAACTTAGGTTAGGTTTTATTTTACAGGTAAATTTGTATTTATTTTAGCTAGGTAGTTAGTAAATAGTTAATAACTATTTAGTAACTATTCTAGTTAAAATAAATACAAACTTGCCTGTAAAATAAAAATAGACCCTAAGCTAGATACAATGTAACTATTAGTTATATTGTAGCTAGTTTAGGGTTTATTTTATAGGTAAGTATTTCGTTTTAAATAGGAATAATTTAGGTAATGATACGAATTTTATTTAGATTTATTTAAATTATATTTGTTAGGGGGTGTTAGGGTTAGACTTAGGTTTAGGGGTTAATAAATTTAGAATAGTGGCGGCGACGTTGGGAGAGGGAGATTAGAGGTAAATAAATATAATGTAGGTGTCTCCGATGTTGGGGGCGGCAGATTAGGGATTAATAAGTATAATGTAGGTGTCGGCGATGTCCGGAGCGGCAGATTAGGGGTTAATAACATTATGTAGGTGTTGGCGATGTCAAGGGCGGCAGATTAGGGGTTAAGTATAAGATTAGGGGTGTTTAGACTGGGGGTTCATGTTAGGGTGTTAGGTGTAAACATAACTTTAGTTTCCCCATAGGAATCAATGGGGCTGCGTTACTGAGTTTTACGCTGCTTTTTTGCAGGTGTTAGACTTTTTCTCAGCCGGCTCTCCCCATTGATGTCTATGGGGAAATCGTGCATGAGCACATATAACCAGCTCACCGCTCACTTAAGCAGCGCTGGTATTGGAGTGCAGTGTGGAGCACAATTTTGCTCTACGCTCACTTCTTGCTTTTTAACGCCGGGTTTGTAAAAACCCGTAATACCAGCGCTGCAGGGAAGTGAGCGGTGAGAATAAACTGCACGTTAGCACTGCACCCCTCGTAACGCAAGACTCGTAATCTATCCGATTATTATTAAAAGCAATGACTGTATATAGACAGTATGTAACCCTTGTGATGCCAGGTTTTAAATTGTTGGGTCAGCCTCTGAAATTGATCTGTGTGCCTGGAAATTTTAAAAAGGAACATAGAAAACTGTGTACGAATTGCATGTTAATATATGTTTTAAACTATAAAAGAAGATGTTTGCATAAAAAGCAGTAGTCGTAAGGCTAAAAAACATAGGTTAACATAGTACAAAGTTTATAGTCTTAAAATAAGGTGCACTTGAGTTTGTCCAGGTACTTGATTTAAAAAAGGATTAAAGGGATATGAAACCCAAACCCTGTTTTTAGGGTAGAAAGTGACTTTATAGAATTCTAACAGGGAAATAAAAGTACTGGAGAGCATTCTTAAATAATCTTACCAGCGAGACCTTTATAGAATCAGGCCATTCTATGTACTCATTTAAAGGGACATAAAACCCAATATTTTTCATGATTCAGATAGAGCATGCAATTTTAAGCAACTTTCTAATTTACTCCTATTATCAATTTTTATTTGTTCTTTTGCTATCTTTTTTGAAAAGCAGGAATGTAAGCTTAGGAGCCAGCCATTTTTTTTTTAGCACCTGGGTAAAGCTTGCTGATTAATGCCACCAATCAGCAAGTGCTATCCAGGGTGCTGAACCAAAAATGGGCCAGCTTCTAAGCTTACATTCCTGCTTTTTTCAAATAAAGATACCAAGAGAACGAAGAAAATTTGATAATCTGAGTGTTTTAGAAAGTAGATACAGTGATTGCATCAGAAAAGTGTGGGAGCTGTTAGCTCGTCGACCCATTGGATTTTTAACCAATGTGGGCTTCTGTTAAAACATTAAAATGCCATGGAGAAATTGGAAATATATATATATATATATTTTTTTTTTTTAATGAAAGCATATTAGACAAGAATAGAATCTAGCGTACAATGACATTTCAAATGTTTATTTATCCACTTCTAATATTTAGTTTGTCGGTTAAAATATTTTTTCTGTAAAAAATAAAAAGTATAAGAAAATGAAAACATTAATAATACGCTATATTTTCTAATAACAATCTGTCAAAATACAATCTTTCAATGCAACTTGAAGTGATAGTTTTTAAGTATTTTTTAATCACATAATTAAAAAATTAAAAAATGCGGTTTTTAATTTGTTTAACTGTTATATAAAAGAACCTTACATGGCTCTAACAAAAGAGCATAAAATGTATTTTACTAAAAGCTAGACATAATAGATAATAAAAAAAAATAAAAAAAGATAATGATATTCTCTTAGACCAAACAACAAAGATCATCAAAAGGTGAAACAGAGACACATTTATCTGTAAGCAATCAAAACATGTTCTGTTTATTTAATAAGGCTTAAAAAGTGTTGTGAAAATATGTGGGTTTTGTTTTTAACTTCTGATCAGGGTAATGGGTACATTAACCAGAACAAAATGTTTAAAGCAGATAGCTGAATATTTTCAAGTATAACTGCTACATAATATGTTTTCAGTGGGGGTTTGGTCTTGGGAAGCAACAAGGTCAGTTTTCTATGATACCGTGGTTTCTCCATACAACAGGGATTTAGTGATTTCTTCAATGAAAATGAAAGAAGAGGAAATTGAAAAAGGGAATGAAGAAGACAGGATTGTCCATATCTTTGTTCATGGATATGTTTCTCAGAAATGTTTCTCGGGTAGCAGACTCAGTGGCACATAGGAAGGCAATGGCATTATAGATGTATCGTCACAGCCTCTAAACAGGATCATCTTGTGACAGAAATATAATTTACCAAGCATACATAATATCTAATATATGTGTTAGTGATATATAATATAATGGCTAATATTATATCACTTCTTAAATTGAGTCCCTTATATTGTAATACTTTTTATTTTGATTTTTTGCTGCTGGGGTTTTAGCACCCAATAATTACACTCATACTGAGTACCTCTGGTCTAGAGCAAGGGCTATGAGATACATTCAGGACCAATTTAGCTTTGAGATAAAGAGGTTAAAGGGACAATGTCCTGTAAAATCAATTTCTCCTAAATGTGTTTCCAATTATTTGTTATACCAGCTGCAAAGTTTAAATGTATGAGAAAATGTTTCTTTATCTCACAATACTAAGTGCTCTGTGAACAGTTATCCTTCAGATGCAGGTAGAAAAAAAAAAGCAATAGCCAATAAGCAGTGCTGAGGCCATGCTTTGCTTTACTGTGATGTTGTGATATTTATTGAAATCTCGCAAGATTTCATAGTAAACTTCCTTAAACTAAGTAGGGAAGTAACATAACTGTGCCTGTATATAACAGATGCACACACCCTTGCAAGTCCCGGGACTAACATTCTGATTGGCTGTTTATCGTCCCTTTACAATGAGATTTGGCTGCTGGAAAAAAATATATATTTTTTACATAGAGATATTAGATGATATTTTTAGTCAGCTTTTTACAGCTATGCTGCATTACTCTCAGGTTCTTCAACATTTGGGTATTGTGTCCCTTTAAGCACCATAACCTCCACCACAACTTAACACCTCTGCACTATTAATCCCATTAAGCACCATAACCCCCAAAGCAACCTAGCCCACTACAAACTAAAGAAAATAAATAAACCGTTACACAAAATTAAACAATAAATAACCAAAGCAAACAACCAAAAAGTAAACAAAACATTACGCAAAATCAACGCAACAATAAATAACCAAAGCAAACAACCACAAAGTAAACAAAATATTACGCAAAATTAGTACAACAATAAATAACCAAAGCAAAATAACAGTCACAAAGTAAACAAGAAACAACAATAACATAAACAAACATTAAAACAGAATTCAACAAAAAAAACAAATATTAAAATAAAACAAAAATCAAACCAGCCAATAGAAGGATTTCTATTTTTTAAATCAGCCAACAGAATATATGTTTTTCTATTGGCTGATTTGAAAAAATAAAAATCCTTCTATTGGCTGATTTGAAAATTTAAAACAAAATCAGCCTATAGAACTGCCAGAAGACCACTATAAAAGGGGTAAAAATGAGTGTGCAGCCGGACAGCACCACAAACCAGCGCCAACACCATAAATGAGATGCTGCCTTTGACACTGAGGAGGACCACTGGAGCAGCTGCCACCATGGAGGAGCCGCTGCTGCCATGGAGGAGCTGCTGCCATGATGGAGGAACCGCAGCTGAGAATCTGGCACCAAGGATCAGATGATCGGCCGCCGCATTGTAGCATTATCTGATGAAGAAAAGAAGAGGAGCCTTTTGGAATTTTTATGGCTTTTTTTTTGTTTGTTTTTTTCCGTTTGGATCACTGTGTATCTGATGAAGAAGAGGAGCCTTTGTTTTTGTTTTTTAAATTGTTTTTGTTTATCGCCTGGATCTTATGGATTACATGTGATAAAGAAAAGAAGGGGAGTCTTTGTTATTGTTTGTTTTTTTCCCTCAATTTTTTATTTTATTTTCCTATATGATCATTATTATTATTATTATTATTATTATTATTTATTTTCTTTAATTTTCTGTATTTTTTTTTTTCTTTTTTTTTTTGGATTATTTGTTTCCATAGTTTTTTAATATTATCATTGTGGATTACATCTGATAAAGAAAAGAAGATTTCGGAGTATTAAATATTTGTTGTTGATATTTAATGATGTTTTGTAGTTAGATTCGGTTTTAATGTTTGTTAATGTTATTGTTGTTTCTTGTTGGATTTTGTTTTAATGTGTGTTTATTTTATTTTCTGTTTCTTGTTGTTGGATTTTGTTTAATGTTTATTTTGCTTTGTGATAATTTTGTGTAATGTTTTGTATACTTTGCTGTTGTTTTCTTTGGTTATTTATTGTGTACATTTTTTTGTAATGTTTTTTTACTTTATGGGTGTTGTTTACTTTGATTTAGGGGTTAATAATATGGGGGATTAAGTTGCATTGGGGAGTATTTAAAGGTTTAATTGTGTAGAGGGGTTAGGTTACTTGGGGGTTATGAAGCTTTAGGGGTTAATACTGTAGACGGGTTACGTTGAGGTGGGGTTATAGCGCTTAAGGGGTTAATACTGTAGTGGTCTTAAGTTATAGTTGGTGTTATTTTGCTTTAGGGGTTAATACTGTAGAGGGGTTAGGTTGCGGTAGGGTTAATGTTGCTTTACGGGTTAATACTGAAGCAGGGTTAGGTTTCAATGGGGGTTAGTTTGCTTTAGTAGTTAATAGTGTAGCACTGTGTAGCTGGTTTATTGTGTAGATCTTTTTATATTATAAGAATAAGGAATACACTAATGTATTAAATCTTTTAATTAATTTATTCTTTCTTTATTATTTTAATTTGTAGGATGCAGTTTGTTTATTCAGTTGTAGACATGTACATGTGGGATATATGTAACAGGGATCATTTACATTACATCTTCAGTGTAGGTGGTGATGCTGCCAACATCACCAACCACTGAGATGTATAGTAAAACACCTCTTGAAGAGACTGCCATGAACACTGATATCAGCAGTTCCTAATATTTCACTGGCTTTTAAATATATTGCCACATTGTGGATGCTTCAATCATCAGTGCCTTAGAAAGAACAATTTAAAATGACCATTTATTAACTCTCTTTTGCAGCCACCACCCCCCCTACTAGGAGCATTATTTTATCTTAACCTTCTTGTTTACAGTAAAAAAAATAATTACCGTAGCTTAACATAATTGTTCAGTATAGGTGGGGATGAAATATTAAAAATCAGGTATTTGAAATGAGAAAATAAAGGTGAAGGAGCAATTTGCAGTGCAACATGGGAAAACAATATTCTTTATTTATCTATCTATCTATCTATCTATCTATACTATACTATACTATACTATATACTATACTATACTGTACTGGACTATATATTGACATACAGTACCTGCATATTTTCTGAAACAAGCTATGCATTTATATAATATAAATGGAGAGTTATGATTCATATGGCAACTATTTGACAAACAATACAATGGAACAAGTCATCAGCTGCACCTAGCAGAATAAGTCACATAAAGGCTTACTTGTATTTTCACATCATTAATCAATAAGGCTTTGTATAAACAGTCAACACTACTGACAAAAAAACAGAACTTGAATTAATTTTCAGCATATTCAATTGTTTTAATACAGCCCTTGTTTTTTACATGTATATTTTTAATTATGTATTGTTAACTCTATAAATCCAATGATGCTTGCTATTTACTAATGTTTCAGTAATACAGTTGGTTGCAGCACTTCTGGAATATGAACTGCTCTTCTATAGGTTGACTCTGTATAGAACATTGTTAGTTGATCAGAAAGAGAGTGAGATCTGATATATATATATATATATATATATATATATATATATATATATATATATATATATATAGATAGATAGATAGATAGATAGATAGATAAATATTCACCACTCTTTATTCGGTTCTATGGGGTCAAATGTATATTATCTCCACGTGGTGTCTCTTCCCTCTATATGAACATTTCAGCTGTTTATTCTGTTTGGTTATCCAGTTCCTTTCTTGTGCCCCTGATATTGTGATTTCTGAATGTCACTGTGTGTTAACCCATGTGTGCTCCATGAAGATAGACTGTTTCCTCACCTGCTGTGAAACTTTTGACCTTGATCTGTGCCCGATAATTTAGTTACGCACTATTAGTTTTGTCACTTCTGACAGTGAGTTTCTGCTACTGACTAATGTTCTCTAATCAGTAAACAAACATTAAAGGGACATTGTGGTGCAATATCATATGTACATCTTCTAGTTCGTTAGAGCATGTCATTTTAGCACTATCTATCTGAAAACTTATGGGCCTGATTCTCGAATGCTCTCTAGACTGGTAAGACTATGTAAAAAAGTCTTGCCACTGTTACCAAGTCACTCAAACAATTTTAGAAAGGCAATTTTTTGCTTGAGATCTGTTTTTCTCACTATACAAGGTTCTGGGTGTAAAGGAGAGATACCTATATTACAATATAATTCTAAAAAACAGAAGGAAAAAAAGAAATAAATAAATATTTTTGGACAGTTTCTCTCCATGCCAGCAGTTCTTGGAGTCTTCTGCTAAAAATTATTATTATTATCGGTTATTTGTAGAGCGCCAACAGATTCCACAGCGCTATAAACAAATGCGGAGTACAACAAAACAATTATAGGGATCAAATGGGTAGAGGGCCCTGCCAATGGTTGCACTGTTGTAGTCAGCTCTTAAGAAGGTGATCTACAAACAGCTGGACTCTTAGGCTTACATGCTAAGGGGGTTCAGGGGATAGCAATGGAGGAGAGGATCTGGTGTAAAGAAAGGTTAGCGTAGGTTGTATGCATCCCTGAACAGTAGAGTCTTTAGGGAGCACTTGAAGCTTTTAAAACTAGAAGAGAGTCTTGTGGAGCGAGGCAGAGAGTTCCACAAGATGGGAGCCAGTCTGGAGAAGTTCTGTAAACGGGAGTGTGATGAGGTGACAAGAGAGGAGGAGAGTAGGAGGTCGTGAGCAGTGCGAAGGGGATGGGAGGGAGAGTATCTGGAGACAAGGTCTGAGATATAGGGGGGAGCAGTGCAGTTGAGGGCTTTGTATGTCAGAATTAGAATTTTGTGTTTGATCCTAGAGGCAAGAGGAAGCCAGTGAAGGGATTGGCAGAAAGGTGCAGCAGATGAAGAGCGACGTGTAAGGAAGATGAGTCTGGCAGAGGCATTCATTATGGATTGTAAAGGAGCTAGGTGGCAGGTGGGGAGACAAGAGAGGACAGAGTTGCAGTAATCGAGGCAGGAAAGAATGAGAGAGTGGATTAAAATCTTAGTTGTGTCTTGTGTAAGGAAGTGTCTAATTTTAGACATGTTTTTAAGGTGGAAGCCGCAGGCTTTAGCCAATGACTGAATGTGAGGAGTGAAAGAAAGATCTAAATCAAATGTGACCCGAGACATCGGGCATGCGGGGTAGGGGTAATGATGGAGTTGTTGACAGTTATAGAGAGATTGGGGGTGGAGAGTTTATAAGAAGGGGGGAAAATAAGGAGCTCAGTTTTGGATAGATTTAGCTTGAGGTAGTGAGAGAACTAGTGATGTCGTGAATAGTTAGCCAGGGAATAGTTCCCAGCGAACATAGCATTGAGTAATACTTTGACCCTGTACCTCACAGTCTGCAGGCACATTCCAGCCAATCAGCAGCAGACCCTCCCTCCCAGACCCTCCTACCTCCTGGACAGCATCCATTTTAGATTCATTCGGAAGCTGCATTCTTAGGGAGAGGAGGGACAGTGTAGCTGCTGCTGATTGAATAGGGAAATTGATAGCTAGGCTAGTGTATTCAGTGTCCACTACAGTCCTGAAGGACTCATCTGATCTCTGCTGTAAGGACAGCACCCCAAAAAGTCATTTTTAGGGCTAGAACATCAGTCTGTTTTTCTTTCCCTGTGTAATCTAATTGCAGTTGCCTGCCTGCCAGTGTGTGTGTCAGGCTCACAGCATATACTGTGCCCACTTGCCCAGTGCCACCACTCATATCTGGTGTAACAGTAGTGTAAATTTAAAAAAAAAACTTTTTGACTGTGAAACATCAGTCTGCTTGTGTAATCTAATTGCAGTTGCCTGCCTGCCAGCATGTGTGTCACGCTCACAGTGTATACTGTGCCCACTTGCCCAGTGCCACCACTCATATCTGGTGTAACAGTAGTGTAAATTTAAAAAAAAAACCTTTTTGACTGTGAAACATCAGTCTGCTGTGTAATCTAATTGCAGTTGCCTGCCTGCCAGTGTGTGTGTCATGCTCACAGTGTATACTGTGCCCACTTGCCCAGTGCCACCACTCATATCTTGTTTAATAGTAGTGTACATTTAAAAAAAAAAAACTTTTTTGACTGTGAAACATCAGTCTGCTTTTTTGTGTCAGGCTCACAGCGTATACTGTGCCCACTTGCCCAGTGCCACCACTCATATCTTGTTTAATAGTAGTGTAAGTGTACATTTAAAAAAAAAAAAAACTTTTTGGACTGTGAAACATCAGTCTGCTTTTTTTGTGTCAGGCTCACAGCGTATACTGTGCCCACTTGCCCAGTGCCACCACTCATATCTTGTTTAATAGTAGTGTAAGTGTACATTTAAAAAAAACAAAAAAACTTTTTGGACAGTGAAACATCAGTCTGCTTTTTTGTGTCAGGCTCAACTATGTAATTTTCCGTGGGAGTTTTGCCATGGATCCCCCTCCGGCATGCCACAGTCCAGGTGTTAGTCCCCTTGAAACAACTTTTCCATCACTATTGTGGCCAGAAAGAGTCCCTGTGGGTTTTAAAATTCGCCTGTCCATTGAAGTCAATGGCGGTTCGCCCGGTTCGCCCGTTCGTGAACTTTTGCGGAAGTTCGCGTTTGCGGTTAGCGAACGCAAAATTTTATGTTTGCGACATCACTAGAGAGGACATCCAGTTTGAGATGTGAGAGAGACAGTTAGTGACATGGGTTAGCAAGGAAGGAGATAGGTCTGGTGCAGAGAAGTAGATTTGGGTGTCGTCGGCATACAAATGATATTTTAAACCATGGGACTTTATTATGGAACCTAGTGATGACGTGTAGATTGAGAAGAGAAGGGGACCGAGGACAGAGCCTTGCGGTACTCTGACAGAAAATGGTGACGGGGCAGAGGAGGCCCCAGAGAAGGCTACACTAAAGGTACGGTTTGACAGGTAGGAAGAGAGACACATGATGGCTGTTTCACAGATGCCGAAGGATTGTAGGGTATGGAGCAAAAGAGGGTGGTCAACAGTGTCAAAGGCTGCGGACAGATCAAGGAGGATAAGCAGAGAGAAGTGGCCTTTTGATTTTACTGTAAGTAGGTTGTTGGTAACCTTAACAATTGCTGTCTCTGTGGAGTGATGGGGACGAAATCCAGATTGCAATGGGTCAAGGAGGGAGTTTATTGTAAGGAAATGGGATAGGCGTGTATAAGCTAGTTTTTCGAGAAGCTTTGATGCAAGAGGGAGGAGGGAAATAGAGCGGCAGTTGGATTGGGTGGTAGGATCAAGGGAAGGTTTTGTGAGGATAGGTGTGACCAGTGCATGTTTCAGCAATGAGGGAAATATACCGGTGCTGAGGGAGAGGTTGAAAGTGTGTTTGAGTATAGGGGTAAGGGTGGCAGAGAGGGAGGGGAGTAGCTGTGAGGGGATAAGATATGTCTTCCTCAGTAACAGGGGAGAATGAGCTAAGTTTAAGGTTATGTGGGTTGTGGTTGATTGAGAGCATTTGAGGGGGTGAGAGAACGGAATTATGTTGAGAGCTGATTTCATGTCTGATGGAGTCGATTTTGTTATTGAAGTGGTTGGCAAAGTCTTGAGCTGACAGAGAAGTTGTATTAGGAGGTGGGGGAGGGCAGAGAAGAGTATTGAAAGTGGAGAACAAACGTTTTGGGTTTGAAGAAAGATTAGAGATAAGAGTAGAGAAGTAGTGTTGCTTATGGAAATTAAGGGCAGAGTAGTAGGAGTTCAAGATAAATTTGTAATGTTGAAAATCAGCTGAACTCCTAGATTTTCTCCAGTGCCGCTCAGCAGTACGGGACCATCTGCATAGGTATCGTGTCAGAGGAGTATGCCAGGGCTGAGGATGAGTGTTTGATTTCCGAGCTATGGTAAGAGGGTCGAGATTGTCAAGGACGGATGTAAGGGTGGAATTATAGTGGCAGATAGATTGGTCAGGGCAGGAAAAGGAGGAGAAGGATGAGAGGAGAAGTTTGAGGGAATTAGAAAGCTGTTGTTGATCTAATGACATAATGCTTTTGTGAAGTTTGGTGTGAGGAGCAGAAGGAGGGAGAGTTGTAGGGGGGGATGATATGTTGCAAGTAAGGAGATGGTGGTCAGAAAGAGGAAAAGGGGAGTTTGTGAAGTTTGAGAGAGTGCATCAATAGCTAAAGATTGGGTCAAGGGAGTGACCATCTTTGTGAGTGGGAGAATCAGTCCATTGTGACAAACCAAAAGAGGAAGGGAGTTGCAGAAGTTGTTTTGCAGAGGAGGTAGTGGGATTGTCAAGAGGGATGTTGAAGTCACCAATAATGAGGGACGGGGTGTCTGAGGAAAGGAAATAAGGTAGCCAGCCAGCCAAGTGATCTAGAAATTGAGTTGTGGAGCCAGGAGGATGGTATATGACTGCAACACGTATAGAAAGAGGAGAGAATAAGCAAATCATGTGGGTTTCGAATGAGGAAAATGTGAGGGAAGAGATGGGATGTATTTGTTGAAAGGTGCAACGAGAGGAAAGTAAGATACCTTGTGGCTGAAGTGGAGACCCCCATGTGACAGAGCAGCAGTGGATGCTGTGTCTAGGGGAGAGAACCAGGTTTCTGTTAGGGCCAGAAGGTTGAGGGAGTGGGAGATAAAGAGGTCATGTATAGAAGTGAATTTGTTGCAAACAGAGCGAGACTTCAAGAGTGCACAAGTGAAAGGGGTAGTGGCTTTTGATGCAAGAAGAATGTGAGTAAGGTTGTTAGAGTTTTGTTTTTTGAGTCTGTGGGATGGTATACATGTATGTGCATGGCTAGGCAGTTGTTGGAGACCAGGATTAGGGGAGATGTCACCAGCAGTTAGTAAAAGCAAGAGGGAGAGTGACATGAGATGAGATACAGATTTGCATGAGACTGCTTTTGAGACAAGGTGCAGGGGGGAGAGAGAGTGTTTAGGAATAGGTAAAGTTTGTGAGTACAAAAGTAAGGTGAATTTAAGAGAGATGGGCTAATGAAAAGTGCAGGTGGAGAGGGAGAAGGAGTAATTGAATAATGTAGTTTGTTATAGAGACAAAAGGCAGCAAAAAGGAATACGAAGATATTAGGCATTTTTACAAAAGAGGGAACCAGTTAAATACATAAGACACAGTATTACAGTAGCAATTGCATAAGAAAACAGTAAGGTATATCATACATAATATTACAAAAGTACCTGCCTTTTTCTTGCCCCTTGCCCAATCCTTGTTCAATTCTTATATAATTCTATTGCTAATGCCTCACTTATAAAATGTTCACTTAATTCTTGTATAATTCTATAGCTAATGCCTCACTTATAAAATGTTCACTTAATTATTGTATAATTCTATTGCTAATGCCTCACTTATAAAATGTACACTTAATTCTTGTATAATTCTATTGCTAATGCCTCACTTATAAAATGTTCACTTGTTACAATGTACACTGCCCAGGCAATGCACCCCTGTGCAATGCACATCCCAAACTAGTGTGAAATATATGCAGGGAGGGCAGTCAGCTGAGTCCACTAAATTTAGTTGATTGCTAATCAAAGACAATTGGAAAGGCCAATTGGAAAGTTAGATTCTGGTCTGGTCAGGGTGAGATGTTATGTAAACAGACAATAAAATTTGGGGGAGGTTAAAACTATGGAATAAGACAGCTATACATTTTAGAATAATAGCAGGTATTGATAAGGATTGAACATCACATGGCAATTAACTGAACATTAGAAATAAGACATTGGATAACAGTACAACAGATGTAGGACTAAATTAACAAACTAAAATCATTTGCTCTATGTAAATATTCACGTACCAGAAGAGAGTTACAGGAGAGTAAAAAAACACCAGAGTGCAAAGAATAGTTTGCAGATTGACAGGGTCTCTATTCACATACCAGAAGAGAGTTACAAGAGAGTAAAAAACACCAGAGTGCAAAGAATAGTTTGCAGATTGACAGGATCTCTATTCACGTACCAGAAGAGAGTTACAGGAGAGTAAAAAACACCAGAGTGCAAAGAATAGTTTGTAGATTGACAGGGTCTCTATTTGCATACCAGAAGAGAGTTACAGGGGAGTAAAAAACACCAGAGTGCAAAGAATAGTTTGCAGATTGACAGGGTCTCTATTCACGTACCAGAAGAGAGTTACAGGAGAG
This sequence comes from Bombina bombina, assembly GCF_027579735.1. Classification (NCBI taxonomy): domain Eukaryota; kingdom Metazoa; phylum Chordata; class Amphibia; order Anura; family Bombinatoridae; genus Bombina; species Bombina bombina. The sequence continues at coordinate 350,334,933 of NC_069501.1, read as the reverse complement.
TAAAAAACACCAGAGTGCAAAGAATAGTTTGCAGATAGACAGGGTCTCTATTCACGTACCTGAAAGCAGAGGAGAGAGAATAGGGTTAGCTTGATGTAGTGTGCAATTCTTCAGCAGATGTCAATAGGCAGCATGTTGTCTTAATAAGCAGCACTGTGCTGAGTAGTGAGTGCAGTTCTTGTATAATTCTATTGCTAATGCCTCACTTATAAAATGTTCACTTTGAAAATGTGAACATATGCTATTGTTACAATGTACACTGCCCAGGCAATGCACCCCTGTGCAATGCCCATCCCAAACTAAAAATAATAATAATAATAATAATAATAATAATAATAATAGTGATGAAGGGATGACATTTTACCTAGCTAAGAGAAAAATTGTTGCAAACTTTTATTACACTATGGTCCCTTCATTAGACAGGATCTTAGTGGTCTGACATCTTGCAAAAGTCTTGACTTACCGTAAGTTAATACATCTACATTGTTTTTGTTATTTTTCACAATATAATTTAAAAGGTCAGTAATTACTTTAATTTTGCAGCAAAAGAAGTTTAATTGTGTAGTAAACAAACTTTGGAATATACTTTCATTATTTATTTCTCCCCCTTTTCCTGTAATTTAATTTAAAAAATGTTCTCATCTCCACTGATATTCTTTAAAGTAATGTGTGCTACCATGTTGAAACCAAGGTGTCCCCTTATCTATCTCTTCTATTTAGGATAATTAGATCTAGCACAGATAAAATACAGTTAAAGGGACAGTATACTATAAAATTGTTTTTCCCTTAATGTGTTTCCAATTACTTTGTTTATAAGCTGCAGAGTACAAAATTTATGAGATTTGCTTTTTTTATGGCTTATTTGTGTATATGAATTAGCTGATTTTGTGTTTTGAAGCCACAACCTAATAAAATGGGTTGAGCTTGTAGTTATAATCAGATCTCATTACTTTATCACATTGTGTACATATACATGCTTCTTTATCGTGTATCTGTCCATAAAGCAATCACCAATACTTGGACAGAACAATGGAAAATTAACATTGTATTACCTTATGTCTTCTATAACCCACTGGGAGTGTAATTTGGTCATTAACACAGCTTGACCTGAAGGCCAAAAACTTTCAGGATGGGTGTGGATACCACAGGGTAAATAAACTATTTCAAATGCCAATATAAGGGTAATGGAAATATGTCCCTTTAATGGAAATATATCCCTTTAATAAAGGAGAGTGTGCAATACAAACACACACACATACAGCCTTGCTAGAACATTGGGGTCAATTTATATGTGCCCCTGTCCGCTGCAGCTCACCTCTGGTGGGCTGAATTCCACTGTGGGAATTCAGCATTGCACAAGAACGCAATTTTGCGCTCTTGTGCAATGCCGCCCCATGCCCACGGACAGCCAATCATGCGCAGGCAGGAGCTGACAATCTCCCTTGTCGAGCGAGATCGGGGAGATTGAAATTCGCTACCTAATGAGGTGGCAGAAGTTTAGGGAAGCAGCGGTCTGATGACCGCTGTTTGTTAAATATGGACTGCGGGTTCTTTTGTGAGAACCTGCAGTCATAGGCAGACAGAGCCTGCCAAAGGGGTTGATAAATCAACCCCATTGTCTTTCATTAATCTGGCTCTAATTGTCCTCAGCAGAAGAGAAAGGTAAGGAGAAAACCTAGGCTAGATGTAGACATTCATTTATAGAATCTCAATTATATTTACACTCATATTTTCAATATTTAGACAAGTAATATAATTTTTAAAACGTACATCCACATACTATTCCTAGACTAATCTTTTCTTTGAATACATAATTATAGTATTTATGCATTGTTTTTTTAATATCCTTTTAATATTTTTCTCTGCTAAACTACTGGCTAATGCAGTACCAGCCTTTCTCAATTTTAACTATAAAATAGATTAGTTTTAAATGTAAACAGAACAACAGTAAAGCTCCCATGCCAATGACAATCATTCTAAAAAAAAAGACCTCTGTTGTGCACATCTGACACTGGCTGATTATCTTAGCAATATATGCAGCAGCACTCTATTACATTAGTGTTTATGTAGGCAGTCATGAATAAATGATAGCTATTCAGGCCTATCACATCGATTAATCACCCCCATCATCCCCCATACATTTACATCAAAATGCATAGCCGTAAAGGCCTAAAATATATATCCTTTAAAAAGAAAGCCTTGGGTGACAGCTAACAGCTTATTGCCTAGAGGGACAGTCATGTTGCCCAGCTCCTGATATATAGCCCTTTAAATATAAATATTTATATGTTGTATATGGAAATACACTTCAATCCCAGGAAGCTATTGGCTTCCCATTTTGTGACAAACCTACCCATTAATGTTGGCCACAACCAAAGAGGTAAGATAGTCAACACAAAACAGTGTAACAATTTCTAAATAAAATATATATAGTGTTACAAGCTTTAAAGACATTATTTTGTGTAGTTGTTTTCAAAGGAAAATTCTGATGCTGCATTTATTGTTAAAATGTGTGCTGTGGGATCATTACTACAGCCATTAGCAGTCCCACAATGGCTATATAGCAATAGTATATGGCAGGATCTTCCTGCTAGTTTCTCTGGTTGTTTATATGGCATGTTAAGTTAGTATGATAATAAATAATTAAATAAGTAAATAAAAGTTGAATTTACTCAGGCATTTTAAATTATAAACATGTTTGGGTTCAAAACAAATGTTTTATGTTTAATTGATTTTATCACCCTTTAATTATTATATGCAACGTAATTAATATTTTGATTAATTAATCAATTTTAATTTTGAACAGTTATGTTGAAAAAATCTGGGTACTAAAACCTTCATAACAATTTATTATAGTGATTACTAAAGTTGCTCAACCATTTTATTGTATTAGAGATTCAGAAATATTCAAGAGACTTCAGGATTTTAGAAGCACAAAGCTCCCATCCTGCAATTAGTAGGATTATTCCAATTTATAAACTCTGTCCCGTTACCCTCAGATCACCCAGATTACACCCAGTGATCTGTAAATATCACCCCAGTGAGCACTACCATATTATACCAGGTCTTGAAATATTACAGGTATGAAAAACTATAATAACTAAACACGAATATGTAACCCTTGATTGAAAATCCCTATTTGCAGTGTATAATTAGCAGTATAATTAGAGTTGTTTTCCCAGTTTTTGTGTGTTAATGACAATTTTACCATTTTTGCTCTATATTGGATCCACCATGATTCTCCACTGCATGGGTTATACACCTATGCATATTATATGCCATTTTTAAATAAACAGGGCTTTCTTATGATACCCTATATGGGTACATAAAATAATAGATAGGAATTCAATAATGATTTTAATCACTAGTTGTACACAACTAGTGTGGCCAAATATATATAGCTCAAAATAGGTTCATTATTTTGTCCTGATTTTAGGAGTACCTCATATGTCTAGGTTTCCAAGTAATTTACAGCAAATAGAGGCCAAATACTACAAGGTACAATTATTGATGCTAAAATTTAACGGTAAATTTAAAAGTGGTAATCAAATCCCAAACAAAAGAATATATTTGTAGAGGGTATTTACCTAAAGGCATTTTGACACTTTGGGCTCGATTTATCAATCAAGGGCGGACATATAGCCCCTGTCTTCCCCAGATATCCTCTGGTGGGCAGCAATTCGCTGCCCGAATTTAACATTGCACACAAACTCTATTTTGCGCTTGTGTGCAACACCGCCCCCTGCCCATGCACAACCAATTATGCGTGGGCAGGAGCTGTCAATCTCCCCAGTTGGAAGAGACTGGGGAGATTGAAATTCTCCACCTAAGAGGTGGAGAAGAGGGTGGGAAGCAGTCTGATGAGCACTGCTTGATAAATCCTGAGTGCAGGTTCTCTTGTGAGAACCTGCGGTCGAAGGGAGGCAAAAAGCTTGATAAATCGAGTCCATATTCAACCACTATTCTCTCTCATATCATTTTGCTTTTTTTTTTTTTTTACGCACATACACAGAGCTATATTTTTACAGATGATAGTTGCTAACATTATTTTGTGATCCCTGTTTAAAAAGGATATGTATGTTTTAAATGATTAATTAACCTGCTCAGTTTGGGTATTTTTTGCTCTTTTAATTATATAATTGTTACAAGAATAATATGTTAAAATTCTTTCCCTTTTTTTATGTATTACAACTTTTTTAATGATAACATCAGCTGGTATTATTTTCAAACTGTAGACCCTTATCATTGTAATTACTCAGTACAGATTATCTATATATTGTGTAGCTGTGAATGTAATTGGAACAAATTTGAATTTGATGCAACTGCCACAATCACAACATAAATACGTGACTACAAACGCTGCTGATTGGTTCCAAGGGGGACTGCCTGCATTGCTAGGCAAGTCCCCCAGTCAGATTCACCGGATTGTTAGCAAGGAGGGGAGCTGGACGCTGCAAAAGTTAGAACATTCCAAGCTGTCCTAACGTGAAAAGACCACTAAATACAGTAGATTTGCATAAATTACAAATGCATGATAGAAAGACAATGTAATAGCACTTAGGGGTCGAATTATCAAGCTCCAAATAGAGCTTGATGTCCCTGTTTCCGCGCGAGCCTTCAGGCTCGCCCGAAACAGTAGTTAAGAAGAAGCGGTCTAAAGACCGCTGCTCCATAACTTGTCCGCTGTCTTGGCTGCAGTCTTCAATACGCCTGATCCTATACGATTGGGCTGGATGACACCCCCTGCTAGCGGCCTAATCTGCAGGGGGCGGCATTGCACAAGCAGTTCACTAGAACTGCTGATAAATGCCGACAGCGTATGCTGTCGGCATTTATCGATGTGCGGCGGATATGATACGCTACATCGTATCATGTCTGTCCGCACTTTAGTAAATCGGTCCCTTAGTATGAGCTTCAAATGCTATGTCTAATTTCACTCCCCCTGTATCATGTGACAGCTATCATCCAATCACAAATGCATACACATATATTCTGTGAATTCTTGCACATGCTCAGTAGGAGCTGGTGACTCAAAACTGTAATTATAAATAGACTGTGCACATTTTGTTAATGGAAGACAATTGGAAAATTGTTTGAAATTGCATGCTCTATCTGAATCATGAAAGTTTAATTTTGACTTGAGTGTCCCTTTCTTAACACTTTAAAATGGTAATATAAAATGATAATTATACTTTCATTATTTATTTTGTCAACTTTTCTTGTAGTTCTAATCTGAAATTGTGAGCTTTTCAGTTCCTGTTAGAAATGGAAGTGCAGAGCACTGTTATATTCAACACAGCCATTGGCTGCCTTCTCTAGTGACCTTTTTATAACTGTCCCTAATTGGCCACAGCAGAGACGGTAACCTAAATTACAACATGGCAGCTCCAATTGTTTTATAGACACTTAGGGCTAGACTATGAGTGGGGTGTTAAAGGGACAGTAAAGTAAAAAAAAAACTTTCATAATTTAAACAGGGCTTGTAATTTTTTTTTTTTTAATTGTTCTTTATTAACCAACAAAGATGGCAGTTTATACAATGATGCAGACTTAATTCATAACATTATGAAAAAAAAAAAAAAAAAACAATTTTCATCTTCTAAAGGTTCGACTCAAATAGCAAGGAGAAGAAGAAAAGAAAAGTGAAAAGAAAAGGCAGGTTATATTAAATATCCACTAACCGACAATTTTCCTCAGAAAGAGGAGTGAAAAAGTAAAAATATTTTCCTTTGAGTCTGCAAATAAAAGGAGACATTCTTGCCATAAACCATCTTATATTGGGGTTTTCTATTTTTGAGGTAAAAAGAAAAGGAAAGAAGGAAAAGAAGAGAAAAGAAGAAAAGGGAAAAAAAAAAAGAAAGAAAAAAAAAGGAAAAAAAAGGAAAGGAAAAAAGGGAAGGGGAAAACACAATTCTCCCATCTCCCCCCAGCAGTCCATCTACCATATACCCAGCAGTACTAGTTCTGAATTTTGAAAAGGGAAGATCATATATTCTCTCTCACTTTCAGGGAGTGACTTAATATATACTGACCATTTGATAAAGAAATTCCTTATGTCATCTTCATTATTAATATCTGTGTCTTTTTGTTCTAATAAACATTGTTTTTTCAAACAATTCTGAATTTCCGCCACACTTGGTACAGAACGCATTTTCCATTTTTTACATATTAAGTATCTAGTAGCTAAAATAGAGATAGATATCATTTTATCGTTAGGATGACGTTTGTTTAAATCATCCATGCATAATATCACCTGAGATAGTGTAAGAGTTATAGGTAGTGTTTTAAATATCCTATTCAACCAATACTCTAATTTGCGCCAAGTGTTCCTCACTTTTGGACAAAACCAAAACATATGTTCTATGTTAGCTGCTGGGAAAGAGCATTTAGGGCATTTGTTAAAGCTCGAGTTGTGCACCCTAAGACCCTTTTCCGGGGTGAAATATGCCCTGTGAAGTAATTTGAGATGTGCTTCCCGCCATGTAGCAGAGAGCGTTGTCCTAGCCACCTTAGCTATGGAATGTTGCAAGGTTTTGGGGTCAACCCTATTATGTGCTGACAATGAGGGCCATGCTGAAACTATTCTTGCCAAGTTAAGATTACCCCTGCCGACACTTAACAAGTGATATCCCACAGAAATAGACATACGATCGGCCTTCATGAGTATAAGCCAATTTTCAAGTTTGCCTAATTCCCAACTCCAGCCCTCTTCTCTGATTAGTTCAGATAGAAAATGCCTTATCTGTAAGTAAGCGAAGAAGTCTTTATTAGGCAGGTTAAATTCCCTTTTTAATGTTTCAAATGTTTTAATACTTTTTCTATCTCTGTCTGTCAGGAGTGCCAGTTTATTTAACCCATTCTTGTGCCATCTGCTGAAGACTTCAGAATGTAACCAAGGTTGGAATTTTGGGTTCCCTATCAGGGGTAGGTCGGGGTTGGACTTAATTGAAAGAATTTTTACAATCCTCCACCATGCCCTGATAGGGTTGTATATTGCTTTTAATCTTTTAATTTCTGATGGAAGCTCCTTGGGAAAGGAATATAAAAGAGCTAAAGGGAGATAGGGACTACATATATTTATCTCAAGACGGTTGTTTAAAATATAGTCTTTCGACAGAATCCAGCCAGCTGCTATTCGTGCCAGAAAACTGAGGTTGTACGCTCTGATGTCTGGGAATGCTAACCCTCCAAACTCACGTGGGAGGGAGAGTTTATTGAGAGATATCCGTGATCTTTTCCCCTGCCAGAGAAATTGTCTAAATAGGCCATTAATCATCCGTACATCCCTTTCCAAAAGAATCACTGGAACGTTCTGAAGTATGTATAGTAATTTCGGAAGAAGGATCATTTTAACTAGTGCCACTCATCCCGAGATTGAGAGTGGTAGGCTCTGCCATGTTTTAAGCTTTTCCTTAAATTGTCTAACAACTGGGGGAATATTATAATCATATAAGTTGTCAGAATTCACAGGGATACTTATACCTAGGTATTTAAATGAGTCTATAACTGTTTTAAATGGATTTTCCAAGTAGGAGTCCCTTTTCTTACAAATCCAAAAAAATTCTGATTTAGCTGCGTTTATTTTATACCCTGAAAAGGTACCGAACTGGTCAATTATCTGTATAAGTTTTGGGATATTCATTTTAGTATTGGATAAATACAGCAACACTTCATCAGCATAAAGGCCTATTTTCATCTCATGATTTGAAATTTTTATTCCCTCCAAGCTTTGTCTTATCATAATTGCTAAAGGTTCAATAGCAACATCGAACAGAAGAGGGGAGAGGGGACAGCCCTGGCGCGTGCCTCTTTCCAGGGTTACTGGTGAAGATACAGTTCCATTAATTATCAAACTTGTAGCTGAATTTTTATAAAGACTCTCCACAAAGTCAGGGAGTTTGCCCTTGATTCCAAACTTCAATAAAGATGTATTAAGATGTTTAAATGTAACAGAGTCAAACGCTTTTTCTGCATCAATAGAGAGAATTGCCATATCCGGCGCCTCAGGCTCTTCCCCTCTCCCCTCCCTGCCCGGCGAGACCTTTTCAAAATACTCCAGTGTGGCCAGTAGTTCCCTAATTTTAGCAGATGAATTTTGTTTATTTAGAAAGCCAGCTTGGTCCGGATGGATTACTAATTGTAAAATTGATTGTAATCTGGATGCTAAAATAGAATCTTAAAATAGAATCTTATAATCTGAGTTGAGCAGGGCTATCGGTCTATAAGATTCTTTAAACCTTGGATCCTTCCCTGCCTTAAGAATTAGAGTCGTGTAAGAGGAGGAAAATGAAGCAGAAACTGGTTTACTATTTATATAGAAATCATTATATAGGTTTGTTAAAAACGGAGAGATTTCTTCAGATAGGATTTTATAAAATTCGCTAGGTAATCCATCCGGGCCGGCCGCCTTGTTAATAGGTAGTTTAGAAATTGCCTGATTTACTTCTTGTAGAGATATAGGAGAGTTAAGAGTATTATTACAGTCCTCAGTTATTGAGGGGCTGACTATCTTGTTCCAAAAATCTGCAGATTTATCCTGATCATAACCTTTACAAGAGTATATCCCTTGATAATATTCCACTAATGCAGATACGATTTTGTCAGGGTTTGAAATTAGCTCATCCCTTTCTTCAATACGAGATTGTTTTTTTTCATTATTAACCAGCCTAGACATCATCTTTCCAGACTTGTTCCCGAATCTGTAAAGCTTAGCCTGAATTTTTATTTCTTTTTGAGTTTGCTGGGACAGCACAAATGTATCCCTGGCTTCTTTAGCCTTGACATACTTCGCCCAGTTTGAGGCATTCTTGTGCAACAAAAATGTATTATATGAGTTGGATAATGCCTTATTCAGTTGGATAATGCCTAATGTATCGAATACATTAGGTCCGTAGACATTACATATCGTATAGATTTCCCGAGCAATTCTTACTTTTAACAGAACATACCTCCCCTCCGGATCGGACTCAGAGTGCACAATCTCAAGATGAATCTTTTTCCCGATTAAGATAGCAACTCCCCTTTTTTTACCCATACTTGGCGCATAGAACACTTCTTTAACCCACGAGGCTCTGAGTTTAAGAGATTCAATTGAGTTAAGGTGTGTTTCCTGGATTAGACCTATATCCGTCTGGTATTTCCTTAATTGTGTCAATATGGTCTTCCGTTTAATAGGAGTGGAGATCCCTCCCACATTCCAGAATGTTATCCTAAATTTATCTATTTTCTTGTAACTTTAAACCCTTCTAGGGGGGGAGAGAAAAAAAAACTGGTAAGAAGGGGAGAGAGGGAGAGGGAAGAGCAAAACAAGACACAGAACCAAAAAGAGAGAGAGGGAAAAAAAAAAAAAAGGAAAAGAAAAGAAAGAAGAACGGGGAGGGGAACCCTAATATTTCCCTTAAATATCCCATCTGTCCCTACCTAAAGGGTCAACCCAACTATTGAGCCTACTCTGACTAGCTGGGGTTATTTCAGACTGATACCAATGGGTCCAAGGATAAGAGAAATCTCTCGGCTGCACGTGCCTCCAGAAAGAGATGTACCGTATCGTCAACTGTTACTTTAAGCTTAGCTGGATAGATTATTGTCGCGTTAAATCCAGAGTTTATGAATTTAGTACATATAGGTGCAAGCGCCCTCCTCCTGGATGCCGTGTCAGCCGAGAAATCCTGAAAAATAAGAATCTTAGAGCCATTGATAATAAGAGGTTGAGTTTTGCGAAAATATTGAAGGAGTAAAACTTTATCTTGGTAGTTAAGTAGCTTTGCTATAACTGGTCTCGGCCTAGCAGTATTTTTATTAACTATGTGTGATGGGCCAAGCCTATGTGCCATTTCTACCAGTATACTATGATATGTAGATGGCAATTTGAGAGCTGTCTTTAAGGTATCAGAGATGAAGAGGGCTAGATCCTCATATTGTTTCTCCTCTGGAAGGCCTATAATTCTAATGTTGTTTCTCCTGCTACGATTTTCTAATTCTTCTAGCCTTCGAAAGGATTTTTTGGGTACTACTACTCATGTTATCAAGCTTAGAGCTATGTGACAGAGTCAGATCCTCTAAATCAGACACTCTCTGCTCAACCTCCTGCATCCTAGAGGAGAATTGTCTAACTTCTTGCGAGAGGGAGGAGATATCCTGTTTAATTTCTAGCCTGAGAGCATCAAACTTAGGAGAAAGAGCCTCAGAAATGCTGGCAACTAGGCTTTGAATATTTAATGCTTCAGGTGTGGTTGTGTTTAAAATACCCGCTTGGGTATCAACAACCGGGTCTTGTGTGTTTTTGGGTCTTTTATCCCTTTGTCTGCCTGCCATTGTTGGTGAAGATGTTTTGGCAGAGGTACCAAGAAACTTGTCCATATACTAGTGTTGGTGAGGTGATAGTGAGAGAGGGAAAAAAAAAAAAAAAAAAAAAAAGGGGGGAGTGAGGGAGAAAGGAATGGGGAGTGCGAGGGACTGATTAGTGCTGGTGGTTCTATCAATCCAGTGGTGATATTGAGGTATCTAGGTGAGGTGGATAGTGGGGGATGGAGAAAAAGGGAAAAGAAGAAAAAAAAAAAGGGGGGGAGTGCAGTGATCCCTAAGTGAGATTAAAGCAGAAGGGTGCTGAAGCTACACCAATGCTGAGTGGTGATGTGGTGATCTGGAATAGTTGTTGTGAATAAAGTGATTATCAACCAAAATTACACTGTGATTTCACACTATGCATAGGGACAAGAGTAATTTTGGGAAAAAATCCAAAAAAAACAAGCAGAGTCTAATCCCAAGAGGCTTCTCCCAGTTGCAGGAAACACATATGCCCTATAAACTTACTATGATTTCACATCCAACGAGTACAAAAAATAATGCATAAATAAGATGGGAAGGGTGTAATTTTATCCTAGATTAGCCACAAACAAGGATTTACACTCTTTATAACCATTATTAAATACTGGGTTATGATAAGCTAAGCTCAAACAATTGTGCAATTGACTTTTACAGTCTTAAAAGAAGAAAAAGAAGGCTTGCTTAAGGAGCAAGGAGATTACTGCCTAAGCACCAATTAACTGTCACCTTTTTGCTTAAGGCTACCACTATATGAATTGAAAAGATAGACTTATACTCTCTCAAGCAAAAAAAAAATAAAATAATAATAACAGTATCAGTTTACATTTTGTCACATATATACAACTTTCAAAAGGAGCAGCCAGACTCGTTAAAGAGTTACAACATTGTATCTATTTAGGAAATATCAATTCCTCTATGGAACAGCGCCCAGAATCAAAGTCTCTAAGGAGATTTGTGACAGGCAAATAAACGTATATTGGCTTTCACTTCTTCTTTTTTTTTTTTTTCTCTCCCCTTCGCCCTGTTATAAAAAGTCCAATGATTTTTTAAAGGCCCTTTATAGGCCTGCTAGTCCGCTAGGGTTAGATTATGATCCAAAGTCTCTTCGCCCTTCACCTCTCTCCCTTACCCTTTAGAAAGTATTCGTCCGAGTAGGAAAAAAGACTTTTGCGTTGTGTTATATAGATGCCGTTTTCCAGCAGGCCTCCAAATTAACCCTTTAGTCACTCTTAAAAGCTCAATGCAGTAGAGACATCAGACCAATGTAAGGCAATATATTGTATAAACATTTCTCAGTGACTCACCCCCTGCACTACCAGTGCCTTCCTGCCCGCCAGGTGCGTTATCAAGATGTGGAGGCTTAGGTGCATTGGTATCGTCTTGAGGTCCTTTGAAATCCACCGCTCGAAGCTACAGCCTCAACTCCCCTCTCGCAGCATCGGTGGGAGGGGAGAGAGGGGCGCCAGCCCAGATACCAGCAGCAGCGCGAAGAAGGCAAGCACCACACCGGACCTCTATCCAAGAGACAGACCAAGCTCCCTCCCACGCAGCACCGGTGGGGGAGGGGGCGGAGCGAACACCCGGCAACAGGAGCAGCAAGCCAGCAGTAAGCGGCGGGTAGGACAATAGAGCCGGCAAGGTTTAAAGGGATACAATGTATACTTAGTCCCCGAAGTTTAACCCGGCGGGTGAGGGGGGCAACTGGGGGGGGTCACCACTCATACAAACGGGAAAGTTCCTCCAGAGGAGGGAGAGAGATGTGGGTAGCCCAGAGCATATAAAATATAGCCGCCCTTGGCAAAAGCCAGATGGAGCTTGTTGGTTTGAGTAGTAGGCTCAGATAATAGCCAGTGGGTTGGTAGTCCACCGGAAAGGTTCCAGAGGCGATTTTGCTGACTGCCCCAAAAAAAGCAGCCCCAAATCGGGGCAAGGCGCGAGAATCACCGCCGCCAAGGTTTGCAGGGCTGGAGGTGTGAGCACAGCAACACCTGTCTGACTCCTCCTCTACCGGAACCCAGCCAGGGCATGTAATTTTAAACAACTTTCCAATTTACTTTTATTACAAATTTTGCTTTGTTCTCTTGGTATTCTTAGTTGAAAGCTAAATCTAGGAGCTATATATGCTAATTTCTTAGACCTTCAAGGCCACCTCTAATCTGAATGCATTTTGACAGTTTTTCACCACTAGAAGGAGCTAGTTCATGTGTTTCATATAGATAACATTGAGCTCAGGCACGTGAAGCTCCTAAGAGCAAGCACTGATTGGCTAAAAATGCAAGTCTGTCAAAAGAATTGTAATAAGGGGGCAGTTTGCAGAGCCATAGATACAAGGTAATCACAGAGGTAAAAAGTATATTATTATAACTGTGTTGGTTATGCAAAATTGGGGAATGAGTAATAAAGGGATTATCTACCTTTTTATAAACATCAAAAATTCTGGTGTTTACTGTCCCTTTAACAGTTACATGCGAGCGAAAAGAGGTTTGAAAAAGAGGTTTTTCACTCATCTTTGCACGTCGGGTTTTCCGCTCGTATTACGAGTTGAAAGTTAACATGATCACTTGAGCACAATTCAAGTTAACGTGCATTGGGTAAGCGCAACCTTGGAGATCTGGTTAACTGTTTTGGGTAAACAAAAAGTGTCACAAAACACATTAAAATACATTAAAAAAATACATTAAAAAAATACAAGTACACTCATAATAACACCATCTAATAAAAATGATAAAAAAAAAAATTAAAAAAAAGTTATAAAGATTAAAAAATAAGTTATAAGGGCACAAAGATATGAGGTCTCGGGTGTTAGCAAAAAAACAAAAAAAACAAGGCAAAGGGCTTTAACATTTAACAGTAGAGGGAAGGGCGCACAGACAACAGGATCCTCTCTGGTGTAGTATATTAAGTATCAAATGCACCCTCACTTGTTTAAACCTCAACACAAATGACATTTTGAAAAAGCGACCAATATAGTAGCGAATCACTTCAGGCCACTCATTTGCTAACGTTGTTTGTGCTACAGCATGATTTTATGTAGGAGACCTTTTAACAGTTGCACATTTTTTATGTGATACTTTGTTTATAAGCATTTTATTTGTTTTATCCAATAAATGTTACATCCA